>NC_057712.1:28057885-28156124 GCF_004010195.1 Chiloscyllium plagiosum
TGGACCACTCTCCCAAACTGTCTAGATCCTTCTCCAGCCTTCCCACCTCCTCAGTACTACCTGCCTGACCACATATCTTCGTATCATCGGCAAACTTCGCTAGAATGCCCCCTGTCCCTTCATCCAGATCATTAATATATAACGTAAACAGCTGCGGCCCCAACACTGAACCCTGTGGTACACCGCTTGTCACCGGCTGCCATTCTGAAAAAGAACCTCTTATCCCAACTTTCTGCCTTCTGTCAGACAGTCAATCCATGCCAGTAGCTCACCTTGAACACCATGGGCCCTCACCTTACTCAGCAGCCTCCCGTGTGGCACCTAATCAAAGGCCTTTTGGAAGTCTAGATAGACCACATCCACTGGGTTTCCCTGGTCTAACTTACTTGTCACCTCTTCAAAAAATTCTAACAGGTTTGTCAGGCATGACCTCCCCTTACTAAATCCATGTTGACTTGTTCTAATCCGACCTGCTCTTCCAAGATTTAGAAACCTCATCCTTAATGATGGATTCTAGAATTTTACCAACAACCAAGGTTAGGCTAATTGGCCTATAATTTTCCTTCTTTTTGTCTTGATCCTTTCTTGAACAATGGGGTTACAACAGCGGTCTTCCAATCATCCGGGACTTTCCCTGACTCAAGTGACTTTTGAAAAGATCTCAACCAACGCCTCCGCTATTTCCTCAGCCACCTCCCTCAGAACTCTAGGATGTAGCCCATCGGGGCCAGGAGATTTGTCAATTTTAAGACCTTTTTAGCTTTTGTAGAACTATCTCTTTTGTAATGGCAACCATACTCAACTCAGCCCCCGACTCCCTTTAATTGTTGGGATATTAATCATGTCTTCACAATGTGAAGACTGACGCAAAGTACTTATTAAGTTCTCCAGCTATTTCCTTATCTCCCATCACTAGCCTTCCAGCATCAGTTTGAAGTGGCCCAATGTCTACTTTTGCCTGTCATTTGTTTCTTATGTATTGAAAGAAACTTTTACTATTAATATTACTGGCTAGCCTACCTTCATATTTGATCCTCTCCTTCCTTATTTCTTTTTGTTATCCTCTGTTTGTTTTTGTAGCCTTCCCAATCTTCTGATTTCCCAGTGCTCTTGGCCACTTTATAGGCTCTCTCTTTTTCTTTGATACACTTCCTGACTTCCTTTGTCAGCCATGGCTGTCTAATCCCTCCCCGGATAATCTTTCTTTTCTTGGGGATGAGCTTCTGTACAGTGTCCTCAATTATACCCACAAACTCCTGCCATTTTTGCTCTACTGTCTTCCCTGCTAGGCTCTGCTTCCAGTCGATTTTCGTCAGTTCCTCTCTCATGCCCTCGTAATTATCTTTGTTTAACTGTAACACCATTACATCCGATTTTGCCTTCTCTCTTTCAAACTGCAAACTGAACTCTACCATATTATGATCGCTGCTTCCTAAGTGTTCCCTTACTTTAAGATCTTTTATAAAGTCTGGTTCATTACATAGCACTAGGTCCAAAATAGCCTGCTCTCTTGTGGGCTCCATGACAAGCTATTCCAAAAAGCTATCCTGTAAGCATTCCAAGAATTCCCTTTCTTTGGATCCTCTGGCAACATTACTTACCCAGTCCACCTGCATTTTGAAGTCCTCCATGATCACCGTGACCTTGCCTTTCTGACATGCCTTTTCTATTTCCCGGTACATGTTGCGCCTCTGGTCCTGACCACTGTTAGGAGGTCTGTACATAACTCCCATTATGGTTTTTTTGCCTTTGTGGTTCCTCAATTCCACCCACACAGACTCCACATCATCTGACCCTATGTCATTCAGTGCCATAGATTTAATTTTGTTCTTAACTAACAAGGCATCCCTGCCCCCTCTGCCCACCTCCCTGTCTTTTCGCTAAGTTGTAAATCCTTGGATGTTTAACTGCCAGTCCTGACCCCCCTGTAATCATGTCTCTGTGATGCCTACCACATCATAATCATAATCAACGTTCTAATTTTTTTCACATCCAAACTGACAAATTATTGAGTCACACCACTTAATAGTATTTCTCAAAATATTTCTTGTTTTTAATTTCTTGAAAATCAACAAAGAGCTGATATAAAGAAAGTAGATGGGTGGAAAACTATTCTTGATATTTCAAGTTTGTCTCACCCTGTTTTTAACACTGATGTATCCCAGTCTCCTTGCCAGTAAATGGTGACGTTCTCCCATATTGATTTGCTTCAAAACAGATTGAGAGGAAAAGATCACTACCAGTGATCATGTAAAGTTACTTTTCATTTCTTCATTTGCTGATATATCTCTCCTTTCCTTGTATCTCCTATCTAAAGATCTATAACCTCTATGAAGCATGATGTAAATTAGTCTATGAAGACTCTACAGTTTAGCATGTTGGTACCGACCTGAGTCAAACCTTTCTTTTCTGCCAGTTGTCTGACTCATTTCTGAAATGATTATTCAATCGTGCTTCTTGTTACAAAGATTTTATGGAGCTAGGAAATTCTAGTTCTTCACGTTATACCACTTGTTCTCAGTTGGTAGCACATTGCTTCTCACTCAAGATTACAGGTTCCAGCCCACCCCAGAATTGGAGCGTAAAATGATTATTCAATCGTGCTTCTTGTTGCAAAGATTTTATGGAGCTAGGAAATTTCTAGTTCTTCACGTTATACCACTTGTTCTCAGTTGGTAGCACATTGCTTCTCACTCAAGGTTACAGGTTCCAACCCACCCCAGAATTGGAGCGTAAAATTCAGTGTTGATGATATTGTGCAGTACTTGAGGGAGTGCTGCATTGTCAGAGAAGCTGTGTTTCAAATGACATGTTAAAGTGAGCCTCTCATGTAGATATTTCTATAAGAGCGTGGGATTTATCCTCCGTGTACTGATCCTTATTTATCCCTCTGTTGATTTAAATAACAGATTATCATTATCATTATCCCTTGTTGTTTGTGGTCCCTTATTGTGTGAAAACTTCTTATAGCAGGAATTGGGCTTCAAGCTACTTAATTACCCAGAAACCATTTTGGAACATATGGGAGTTGTGAAAGAACTAAATGTTTCACAACAATTGTAGTTGATGCTCAAGAAACACTGAGGAGGGAATATTATGTGAATTGCTGTTTTAAGTGCAATTTGTTCAGTGAGCAATGTAGACAAGTTATTTTTACGTTGCTTGTGTAGCAGATCCATTAAATTGTTTACCTTTCAATCTATTGGACTGTAACTCTTGAGCACAAGGTTTCTCTTCCTTAGGGTGGTTAGAAGGGGAAATAATTGGGCAAGCTGACTGAGGCAAGTTATTCACCCCCTTCTTGCAGCATTCTCCTTAAATTCCAGTTGAGAATGTTAATGGGAAACCTTGATCTGCCAACAACTAAGGCACTTAAGTGGTCAATTCAAGGCCAATGAAGGGCTACAATCCGCAATTTTCTCAATTACTTCGGTGTTTCTGGCAAGGTCAAAAACTGGTTTGTTTCCTTATTGTAAACCAAGGCAAACAGCCTGCTTTGTTTGTGGGGGAATCTCCATTTTTCCCAGTTTGATGGGAATCAAAGGCACAGATGAGGGGCAAGGAGATGGTCGCTGAAAGCTGCCAACTGCCCACCTTATGCCCTCCCTGTGACCTACTGTGTATAATATTGCCACTGGATTCCCCCCGAGGAGTAGGCCTTGACTGCATTTCTTAGGACCCAGGAGCTGCCAGCCTTTAATTATCCTGCAGTTTTTGGTGACTGAAAGCATAAGATCTGTGATGGCCGAAAAAATGCATTTATGCTCGATCTGTCAGCTCCCAATGAGCTGACTGGCCTGCAATGAGGAAGGTTTTCCTTGGTGGGGTGGTGGTATGTTAGTTGCCGTCTAAGAAACCCACCAGCACACTTATTACAAGAAGGGAAAATTACATCCTAACTGTACAAAGTTGCATTTAGGTAGTGTTTTTATGACAGAATCACTAGACCAAAGTAGCCTGCTAAATGAATGATTGGATCTCACGAAAGAATAAGGGAGACATTAGAAAGATAATGGAAAGAAGTAGGTTCTGGGTGTGTTGATAAATGTGGACTGAAAGAATCCAAGGCAACAGGATTCTGGAAGACATGATAATGATGACTGAAATACACAAAATAAATGAGACCAGAATAAATGTTAACTTCAGAAAGTGTCTGCTTTGCATGCCTCACTTATGAATCTGTGGTTATAAAATCATATCAACGTGGCAGTTAGAAGCAGATTTTGGCTGGGTTTGTAGTGAAGATTTGGCAATGAATCATTTGCTTTGCTCATGCCAGATTTATAATCTGTATTCAATCGTTATCCAGGTTTGCTATAGATCGAGCATAATGACTTGGATGAGCAGAATATCAGGATAGAAATAAAAATTTGTGTAGAACTGTGAAATAATTGATGGATAGCTTTAAATAATTAAGCAGCATTCTCATTTTAAAATTAAGATTTGAACTGGCTTTAACTGTTTGGTTGTTGGGAGGTTTTCCCAGTACTGATTTAAGTTTCATTCTTGGGATTTTAGTAATATGGGAGAGAGTGCAGATGATCTACTCAACTTTCATCAATGTTCCTTTGAATTAAGCTCATAGTTTCAAAAGGATTGCCCTGGATTATGTTTGATTCTTGTGTTGCAGTGCCCACTCTCTGTTGATAATTAGTTTGCATTAACATGCCATTAGAAATTGTTAGGTATTCCAATTTAAAAAACTTGTGTTCAGCCATTTCTTAGTGTTGCACATTATTAGCACACATGCCTCCTCACAAGATCTCATACTAATCAAGCAAAACTGGAGGAGAGAAATGCTGAGTGTTGTTGGTCTATGTTTCCCATTCCTTCTCACAATCCAGTGACTCCCTGAAATATCATGTGTTGTGATTTGTTGATAAGGGCAGAATACAGTCAAACTATATCACCTCATTTCTGAAAGAATGGAGGCACATCTGCTCACTCATGAAAAATGAAAAAAGTCTTTCATGATTTATCTCTTAAATTTTACTAGTGTTTTTAAACAGTAGATTCATTCTCCAATTTGCCTTGTAGCAATGGAAAAAAACTACTTTTGAGCCTTGATAAATATAATCTCATTGCTGCTATACTTTTAATGAATCAACATTTGCTGTATATTGAATATCACTACCACGATGAAGTATTCCAGGGTGTACCTGGTACTCTGAATATTTGCAAGCCATTATTTAAAGTTACTTCCTTGCTTCTCCCTCCTCATGTATCAAACATTGATAACTATTTGCTTTCACTTAACGTTCTCTACCTGCACTATGATCTTTACCATCACTCTGTCTCTTTTGCTTTTCGATTTAATGTTTTAAATTATTAGTCTTTTATCCCAAACCTTGCAATTTTTGATTGAATCACAAAACTAATACCACAAAAATACTTAAGCGCTTTTCTTGCATTATTCCTTGGAGTCTGTATTCATTAATTTGATATCATCAGCAAATTCGACTGCCATTCATCTTGTACAAAAGCATCGACTGCTGGAGAAACTCAGCAGGTCTGAAAGCAGGAGAGAAAACAAATTTAACGTTTCAAGTTCAGTGACCCTTCTACAGAACATCTGCTTTCTCTCCATGGATGCTGCCAGACCAGCTGAGTTTTTCCTGCAATTTATATTTTTGTTACAGAATTCCACCATCTGCAGTTCTTTGTGTTATTTTAGTGCTATTCATCTTGGACTTGCACTCAGTCATTTTTGGAAATACAAACTGCCAAGATTCCCTGTACACATCCCGGAGCATAGGAGAAAGTGAGGACTGCAGATACTGGAGATCAGAGCTGAAAATGTGTTGCTGGAAAAGCGCAGCAGGTCAGGCAGCATCCAAGGAGCAGGAGAATCGACGTCTCGGGCATTCCTGAAGAAGGACTCATGCCCGAAACGTCAATTCTCCTGCTCCTTACATCCCGGAGTATGCCTAGATCCAGCCCTGCAGATTTGAAAAGCAGTTATTTTGTTTTCTATCTTCTAATCATCCTTGCAATCCCTGCAGATGCTGTCACATTTTTAACATTCATTCAAAAATTCTCATCTCACTGGTCACCCAATACTTCCTGAAAATTCACATCCACAATTCAGTTATATTCCATATTCAATGTGTTGAAAACCTATTGCGTCTCTTCAGTCAGAAACATAGAGACAGAGATGGAGAATTCCACTGGTGGTCAAACAGCAACCAAATGAGAATTCAAATATTATATATTTAGGCAATTCAGTTAGATCCAGTTATAGTCAGATAAGAAGAACAGATATTTCAGGGGTTGATTAGCCATCTTTATGGGTTAATTGGAATCTCGCTAAACTGACCATGTAACTTTACTTTCCTCATCAGAGTTTCCTTTCCAAGATGATGAGGTAACTGTAGAAACATTTGTGCTTGTCTTAGCATGAAGTGTCTTGATGTTTTCCTTTGTGCAGAGCTGGCTGGAGCTTGACAGCTTGTCTCCAGTCTCCAGTACCTTTGTGTCTGCTTTAGCTGGAATATCTATATAGTGCAGTGGTTCAGAAACACCTGGAAGTACAGTCATAAGATCACCCTCAGCTATTTTGAGTCTAACAACGTTGTGACATTTTGAAAGGAACAGAATTTAAACATTAACATATAGAAGGGAGTACAGTTTTCTTTGGGATTAAACTTGCCCTGTGACCATGACAGTGGCCTTAATTGTTTGTCATTTTAATTTTATCTCATGGACTGGAAGAGTTTTAGCATCTCAAAGTAAGACTGACTTATACCTACCTGCTGTTCATTTTCCCTTAAATTTGTGTAATAACTGCATCTCTTTAGTCCCTTAGGTTAGTTCCAGTTTCCAAAATCTCTTTGTTAACCATCTTCTATTTTTAATTTCATTAATGTTTTATTACTTCCACATTTCTCTGCAATATACTTAGTTATTTCTGCCATTTCCTCACACTGATGATGGTTTTTCCTGTTTAGCTGAACTTTATTTCTTAACTACTAAAACAGCTCTTGCTGATTCCTGTGTATTGACTATGACAATACTTGGCTTTAAGAGGTGTGTTTTGTCCTAGTTTTTTTTTATGAGAAGTTTTAAGGCAGAGGTAGAGAGCAGTCTACCAGAGCCACTAAAGTAGCAGTTTGTGAAGCCCTTTTATTTTACAAAGAAAAGTTGGAACAATAGAAGCAGCCTGGTGGACTCAACATCCCACAGAACCAGGATTTTTAGTTTTAGCTTTCAGCAGTTGCTGTTGGAGTCTTGAAGAAATAGCTTCCTTTTTTCCCCTCTCTCTCCGTTACCACCAAAAACTGGGGGTGCTCTTCCTGATATTGGAGTTGTATGTGAAACAATCTGTTTTCTGAATTTACCTTTTGCCCAGGGTGTGTTTTTGGGATGTTACTATATTGCAACAGTTAATTAGTAATAGTTACTGCATCTAATATTTTAAATTTTCTAATAGACTTAAGTTATTCCAATTCTTTCTTTCTTTTGTTCTATTTTAACTATAGTGGATGAATAAACTGTATTTTGCTTTAACTCCAGTTGTTTGACCAACTGAATTGCATCAGGTATGCAACACCTTACATGTACTTTTAAAATAAGAAAACGTTAATGTCTATCTTCTGAATATTTTGAGAGGATTTGATCTGGTCCATAACATGATCAGTAGTTGTTTTTAACCAAGGAAAGAACATTTAGGAGGAGGGGCACATTTTAGTTCTTTTACTGTTGTTTCAAATAATTAATTATATAAGCACTCACAAAGTTGAGGAAAGTACAAGCAGGGGCCAAGCGTCTTTGAATTTTTTTTTCTAATACTGATTAGAAGTCTGCTCTTACCCTTCTAATTATATTATGACTCCTTTAGGAGTAATGTGCAGAGTCTCAATTGCTTTGATGGTAGATGTCAAGAGTATTAGTAATGTTTTAAACTATATGTATGTTTCCATTTGTGAACTTTATGCTCAGTTTTTATTGGGATGAGAGTTGGAGGAAAGGATAAAGGACCAAAACTTCGGTTTTGTCAGAAATAATGTATAATAATGGTTTTGTTTTGAAAAGCACTAGGATTCAATCAAACTATTAGATCTCTCTGAAAGGATATGCGCTCTGACTCAAGGTGGATAGCATCAACTGGAACTTTTCTCATTCAACTATAAACCATTCTGTTATTTGTTTTGACTTTCTGCACATATTTTGTCATAGGAAAGGTCATCTCTGACTTCTGAGATATTTGTACAGGAGTGTTACAAAGAATCTGTAAGCTTAACATTTAAATCAAGCTATCTTTACAATTTGGAGGAGCCAGTGTTGATCTCGGTTGGACAAAGTTAAAAATCACTCAACATTAGATTATAGTCCAACAGGTTTATTTGGAAGCACTAGTTTTCAAAGCGCTGCTTCCACCTGATGAAGGAACAGCGCTTCAAAAGCTAGCATTTCCAAATAAACCCGTTGGACTATAACCTGGTGTTGGGTTACTTTTAACTTTATCTTTACAATGTACAGACCCAACACAGTTTTCTATTCTTGGAGAATTTTAGATGTCTTTTGGGTAGTACCACTTGTTTTTCATAAAGATACATTGTTATCACTCATTTTATTTCATAAGCCATTTTCTGAAGATACTGGAATCTAGTATGATGGGTGAAAGTGAAGACTGCAGATCTGGAGGTCAGAGTCAAGATTAGTGTGGTGCTGGAAAAGCACAGCAGGTCAGGCAGTATCCAAGGAGCAGGAAGATTGAAGTTTCGGGCAAAAGCCCTTCATCAGGAAAGATGAGTCCCTATGGGTGGATGGGTCCCTATGAAAACTCATACTTTTGTGTAGTATTGGATACTCCCAGTAAGTGGGAAGGCATCTCAAAATCTCCAATTGTACTGAAGTGTCCCCTCTATTCTGGTGCATGTTCCGCTAGGGTATTGCTTATGCTTCTGTGTAAGTATTCTGTTTGCTAATGGATTGAGGTTAGCTGTCTGCGTTGAGTTTCTGTTCCCAGTCTGCGGTTGACTGGTCAGGATGCAGATCCTCTCCACGATTCTGACCCCAGTTTTTGCTGTTTTGCCTTTCCTGTCCTTTGAGTCTAGTAAGTTTAAAAGCTCCTCTCCAACCATGTTCTCCTTCGTATTTATTCTAAAAGATTGCTGTGAATGACATTTACCTCTGTAGATCAGCAAATACTGTATCACCTGACACCAGTGGTGCCTTTATACATTTGAGTTTGGAAAATGCAGCCAGAAACAAAAGAGTAGATAAATTATAGTTTGCATTTGTTTTTGTACTAGACCTGTTGAAGAGACTGCAATGAATTAAATATCCTGTTCCTGTTCAATTTTTGATTTTGCAAATGTGTGCCCTATTATTTTAGCTGGTTGAAGTGCTAACCTGATTGGAATGGGAATGTCATATATGCGTAAAAATGCAAGAGAGATGTAGACACAAATATGAAGATTGGAATCTTGTTGCCTACAAGGATGGTAGAAGTGGAGATGATCAATGAGGAAAAATAAACTTCTGTTACTCCAAAGATATTGGGTAAGTTTGGGGCTGACAGGATCACTCCTGAGAGAACTAGCATTGGCTCAGAGGGCTGAATGGCCCACTTCTGTGTTAAAGTTACTCTGTGACTCTAAGTTGTATGCTATAATGTCATTAGGACCCTGGTGAAACTCCAACAGCTGATGAGTAGATGCTTTTCTGAGTCTCATAAGGAAAGGATGGGATTCTCTGAACTTTAGGTATGTGCATACACATACATGAACCCTGTGAAATAAATCTTTTTATTTGATTTTATTTATTGTAATATGTGTCTTGTTACAAAATACAGTGATTCTCTTAAACCACAGAAAAAAAACCCATAAGATTTAAAGGCAGAAAATTGAATAAAGTTTCCAGCTTTACAGTCCTTCTTGTTAAGTGCTCCGCCATGGGCCATGGGCCAAGGGCCAGGCACGAGGCCCCTATGCTGTGCCGCTGCCACTGGAACAGAGGTCACCATCTTCGGTGCCATCTCCTCTCCACCAATTACATCACGCATCCACCTTGGTACTCTAGGAATGTTGATTTGCCCATAGCAGATGCCTCCTGCTTGTTTTGCACGGATAGAGGCTGGCAGGATTCAACAGGGGCCCAGGAATCAATACAGCCCAAGCCTCAAACTGATGATGCTCACCAATGTCCACCTGCCAGACGCTTGCTCCACGTTAGACTCCACCTGACATACTTGAAACATACAATGTCAAGCATCCAGATATTAATCATCCAATTCCAACTTTCACAAACTCTTAATTATTTTATTACGTGTGACTTGCTTTAATAAATACACACTGGCATCTGATACGGGTTTGTTTTTTAGTTTCTTTTCACAATGACTTAACATTTGGAATTTTAATTCCAGAAGGATAGCATTTCTTGGGATGAACTTCTGTGTACTAAAATGAAAATGTTAGGTACCTTCCAGCTTTGTGTCAATCCAGTTCTCTCCATCACCAAACTGTTCTTGTGTTAATTGTAACATAGTTTGACTGCTTTAACCTAACGTATGACCTACATTGTATGATAACGGTAAAAATGAGACCCTGTCAGCAGGAATGTTCAGTAGCTATAAATGTGACATTTTATTTAAAAGAAATACATTTTTTTAAAAAGTGCTTCAATAAAACTGATTCAAAAATAAATGCCTGAAAATAAATGTTTGGATTACATAGAGTGCATGACACTGAAAGAGACCATTCAGGACAAACAGTTCAGACCCAGTTTAAGCTACTCTCACTTCTATATTTGTGAAGCATCCTCCTAAATGCATTCATACTATTCAATTCAATCACTCCCTATGTAACAACTTCCCCAATGTCACTAATCCTATATTGACGACCCCGATCACTCTTGCATGCACAAGATACGTTTACTCTTTATCAACTCGAGCAAAACTGTTCATAATTTTAAAGATCCCGATTAGGTCATGGCTCAAATCTTTTCTTTCCCAAGAACAAAGAAACCCAAGCTGTCAACCCTTTTCTGGTGTGTAATTCAAGTGTTATCCTTTAGATAATATGTTGGTTACATTTCTGCTTTCTGTTTATGAAAGGAAGTCCTTTTTTTCTGTCCAAAATACTCCGGTGTCAAACTTTTATCATCATCAATAGAACCTCCAGAAGTGCTGTGCTTCCTGATTTGAATTTGCCATGCATTTTGAAATCTAGGGAATAGACGGACATCCTCTCTCCCAGACGCTAAGTATTGTCATAAGCAGTTTGCTGCAACATTATAGCCGGAATCATCCTCTTGCACTATTTCCTCTGAAGGATGCACCCATATTTTGCTTTGCATTATCCCTGTAGCAATGTAAACATTAGGAAATCAGCATTGGGAACTTTCAGTGTGTAATTTCCTGCATGATCAGGACTACATTCCTATGGGTCATTTAATTCATTTTCTTAGGATTTGGTTCAATGCAGAAATATTTGATTTGATTAGTTTCAACATAGTCATCTCATTGGAAACTTTGTTTACTTCAGAACACAATAAATAGGAGCAGATGAGGCCATTCAGCCCCCCCCCCCCCCCCCCCCCCCCCCCCCCCCCAATTTTCAGCTCCAGCAAAGCTTAACCTCATGGGCAGTTCATTGGGTTTCAATTTGCTTATCAAATTAATTTTGGATTTGAGTCAATTCTTTGTCAGCAGCATCAATGTACTTTGATTCATGCATATCCTTCTATCTAACAATCACATTGCTGTTTATAACATTTTCAGAATAATGGAATGTGTACTTGTTTTGCTAATTTTTGAAACTATTCATTAACTCCGCAACATGAATCTCCAATAAATTTGTTCCTGTGATGTAGATGCTCTTAATTTTTCTTGCGTTTAGATGGTGATGAACTTACAATAAGGAATTAGGAACAAGAGTAGGCCATTCAGACTTTGGAATTTGCCCCACCACTCTTTGAGATCATGTCTGATTTGCCGCAGACCTCAGCTCCTTATTGCCTGCTCCTTATTGTCCTCAATTCCTTGGTAATTCAAATTCAACTACTTTCAGTGATCTAGCCTCCACGACTCTTTTTGGGTCGAGGATTCCTACCCATTGGGAGAAAGAATTCTTTTGTTTCATAGTTTTAAAGAAGTGTCCTCTAATTCTGTAACTAAGTCCACTAATTTAAGATTGCTGCACTTTTGCAAACATCTTCTCAATATCAGAATCTTGTATATTTCAATAGGATCACCCCTCATTATTTTAAATCTTAACAAATAAAGGCCTAACCTATTTGAATGTTTTCAATCCTTTTCATCCTAGAAATCAGCCTAGTGAGTTATTTTTGAACAGTTGTCAATGCCAGTATATGTTCCTTTTAAATAAGGAGTCCAAAACTGTACACAGTCCAGATGTGGACTCACCAATACCCTGTACATTTATAAGAAGATTTTCTTATTTTTAAATTTCAAACCACTGGCAATAAAGGCTAAAATTTTATTTGCCTTCTTAATTACCTGCTGCATCTGTGTGCTAACTTTGTGTTTCTTGTACAAAAACATCCAGATCCCTCTGTCCTGCAATTTTTGGAGTGTCTCTCATTTAAACTATAGCCTGCCTTTTGACTCATCCTACCAAAGTAGATGACCTCATATTTTTCTACATTAAACTCAGTCTGCCAAGTTTTTGCACGCACACAACCTACCTTAGTTATGTCATTATCATATCGTGACCTTCTTTAGTTGTATCATCACTAAATTTGGTAGGTTACACTCTGGCCCCTCCTCCCAATTATTAACAAACATTGTAAGTAATTGAGGTCCTGGGTCTGATCTTTTTGTGGAACTCCATTAGTTACATCTTTCCAACCTAAAAAAGACACGTTAATGCTGACTCTGTGTATGTAGTTAAAGTGGAATGACTGTTAAATTTATGTTTTCTGCCTCAGGAGCCATCTCTGCATTCTGCTTCTCCTGCCAAAAACCTCTTTCTGTCTCCAATACTTAGTGTTTCATGACTGTATTTAGAGCAGATTGCACTGCTTCAGTGGCTTAATTTACTAAATTTTCAATGAGGATGTTATGTTGCAGAAACTTTAGGGACCTGATTTTCAAAATTGGCATTATACTGTATTTCTCTTCCTCCAACAATCTTGATATACCAGCTGAGACTACAATCTATATATAAAGGGCTGCAACTATGCTAAGAATCCCTCTCCCACACTCCGTCTTTCAGCTCTGTTCACTTAACAGCCTGGCAATCTACATTTCAAACAGCTGTCATTTGGAACTGAGACAAGCTTCTGTAATGAGTTTCACCGTTGTGTTTGTCAGCAATAAGGCAGTCTAGTCTCAAACACAAGAGGGGAAAATCTGAAGACACATTGTAACTGTATTGAAGCTTCCACAGGAAAGCTTTAGAACAGAGTGAAGATGTCTCTGGGCAGCAACGCACCAGGTTACATTATGCATCAGCGTGATGTTCCCACTTCCTGGTCTTCAGGGAGATTGGCTGACTAACTGGTATTCCATAAAGCTTTTCATTACTCAGCACCAGATATAGAAATAAACTTGACACCTCACTGGAGTAGCAAGCTGGAAACCAGGCCCTACTATTTCCAGGTTTATCACAAAATTTAAAAGTTTTCATCAAAGTATGCAAAAATCCAAAATTTACCTGTGTTTTTAAGACCAAGCAGAGCATAGACCAATTTCTGTAATTAACAATAATTGCAATTTATGGCAAATATATAGATTTTAGCTACAGGTAAACAATTATGAATGATCAATCTATAACTCTACTAGTCAAATCTAAACCCCTCGAGAACTCCTCCATGCATATATACATGAGGACAGAAAAGCATTGGTATTATGGGTGGAGGGAAAGACTGGGAAGGCTAAACAGTGGTCCCTGTTCCCACGATTTGCTAAGATGAACCAATTGGCTTATCAGGACTTGCTTTTCCGCAACCCCTGTTTTCTCCAGAAATGTTTGCTATTTTGTTAGAGGTACAGAGCGATTGATTCACAGCTTATAAGTATCTGATTTATTGGTTAACAGCAACCCAGCTTGTAGCAACTAGTGAGGGAAAATAAACTGGCTTTCTTCAGGATTTAGGAAGGCCTTTGTCATTGCTCTGTGGACTTGCGAGCAGTTGTCAATCAGCTAATTGTTGCCAGTCAAATCCCCTATGTATAAATCCCTTGCGGCCAGTTCATTTGTAACAAAACTTGCCTCACTGGTGAAAGAAAGCAACACTGTAAACAGTACTTAGAATGATTCTTGCTAACCTGGTAAATCTAAGTGCATGATGGAGTTATTTAGCTGTGAGATGAAATTCTTTGATACAGGTGTGGATTCACGCATCTCAAACTTCTTCTATTTTTTCTATATCATTTATTATAATTAATGTGGCCTGAAGGAATGCCTGAGACCTAATGGAATGAGGTGATAGATATATTATTCACGGGTGAATCAAATGTGAAATGGTTATATAAATATGGGGAGCTAGTGGTGTGAGAGTTTTACAGTGTGTGGTTAACTGAAGTAAAGTTCTCACTAAAGGTGTGGACTTGGATTTCGTTTGTAATTACATATTAGATATATGCAAAGGATAGGGGGTAGTGGTGATTCCATTGAAGACATGCTTCTCGTGGGAACCAATGAAGATGTTAGCAAGACTGGGTTGAGAGGGATGCTATCCATTTGGACATATATGGCACCATTGGAACAGAACTCCACTTCAGACATGGGTTACTCATCTAGATCGCTATAATATAGTGATATTATGCTAATACCAGTGATTTCTTTGAGTATTATTTGGTAAATGTGTTGGAATGTCAAACGAGCATACGGACATGTTCTGGTTGTCGACATGTCAGTCTTGTGTCGTCAAAAAAGAAGGAATCCTTCACAGTGTATGTGTAAACCACAGTGAGCTGTGAAGACAAATCTTATCACATATAGAACATAGAACATTACAGCACAGTACAGGCTCTTCGACCCTCAATGTTGTGCTGACCTGTGAAGCCAATCTGAAGCCCATCTAACCTACGTTATTCCATTCTCATCCATTATGCCTATCTAATAACTATTTAAATGCCCTTAAAGTTGGCGAGTCTACTATTGCAACTAGGAGAAAGTGAGAACTGCAGATGCTAGAGATCAGAGCTTAAAAATGTGTTGCTGGAAAAGCGCAGCAGGTCAAGCAGCATCAAAGGAGAAGGAGAATCGACGTTTCTGGCATAAGCCCTTCTTCAGCCCTTAACACATTTTTAAGCTCAAGTCTACTATTGCTGCAGGCAGTGCGTTCAATGCCCACTACTACTCTGAATAAAGAAACTACCTCTGGCATCTATCTTATATGTATCACTCTTCAATTTAGAGATATGTTCCCTCATGAGGAAAAAGGTTCTCACTGTCCAACCTGTCTAACCCTCTGATTATCTTAATTTCTCAATTAAGTCACCTCTCAACCTTCTTTGCTCTCTAACAAAAACATCCTCATGTCCCTCAGCCTTTCCTTCTAAGACCTCCCCTCCATACAGGCAACATCCTAGTAAATCTCCTCTGAATGCTTTCTAAAGCTTCCACATCCTTCCTATAATGCGGTGATCAGAACTGCACACAATACTCCAAATGTGGCCACACCAGAGTTTTGTACTGCTGCAGCATGACCTCATGGTTCTGAAACTCGATCCAAAGCTATCAATAAAACCGGGGTGGCAAATTTCAAGAATCTATGTCCATGGACACGAGATCTCTCTGCTCATCTACACTACCAAGAATCTTACCATTAGCTTAGAACTCTGCATTCATGTTGCGCCTTCCAAAGTGAATCATCTCACTCTTTACTGCATTAAACTCCACTTGCCACCTCTCAGCCCAGCTCTGCAGCTTATCTATGTCCCTCTGTAACCTACAACATGCTTTGTCACTATCCACAACTCTCCCAACCTTAGTGTTATCCACAAATTTACTAACCCATCTTCTATGCCCTCATCCAGGTCATTTATAGAAATGACAAATAGCAGTGGACCCAAAACAGATCCTTGTGGTACACCACTAGTAACTGAACTCCAGGATGAATATTTCCCATCAATGACCACCCTCTGTGATCTTTCAGCTAGCCAATTTCTGATCCAAACTGCTAAATCAACCTCAATCCTATTTCTCCATGTTTTGTGCAATAGCCTACTGTGGGGAACCTTATCAAATGCCTTACTGAAATCCATATACACCACATCAACCGGTTTACCCTTATCCACCTGTTTGGTCACCTTCTCAAAGATATACTCCGAGGCCAATTACCACCCTAGTAGAAGTCCAACAAGTGAGTTAAAAGCTGTGCATAGTTTGAAATTTGTGAGCATTGTTGGCTTCAGAATGGCTCTTGTATATTTGTACATGCAACTTATTTGAGTCTGTCAAGATTTCTGTTTTGTTGCAAGTTCCTGTTGTACAGGTTTTACTATAATAGCTTTGATGTGTAAAGTAACACCTTTCTATCCAGTAAAATTGATCTGGATCAAAGCAGATTGTATTTCTGCACTCCAATCCAGAGTCAAAATGAGTTCTTCTTCGACATGTAGTGATTTCAAAACGTATTAATACAGCAATGCACAGCCACTTTAGAATATGGTTGCATTTATAGTGTGCCTCTAGCCTCTACAAAGTGTGGTACTGACCAAAAGCATTGTTTTTGAACTCCTATTGATTGAATGTATAAATTGGGAACTCTTGATAGGCTCCTTTGGAGAATGATGCTTACAGCTGATCTTGCTGCCTTCCAAGCACAGTATTGTGCTTTTCTAAGGAAACTGTTTTTAGTACTCCACATAATAAACCTGCAGGGGTATTACATTGGCACTTGTGGCATTGGCAAGTTGTGAAAATCTAATTATTGGTTTAATAGTAATAATGATTGGATTTGCTTGGCACCAAAATCAGACTTGAACTCAAACAATTAAAGTAACATTCACATGTTGTGCTTCACTGAAGAAGCAATGTACTTTCTCCTCCACAAGTTGATAACACATATCCAAATAGAGAACGTTTGTAGGTAACTTAATCAAAGGTGAAATACATTTTAAGCAGGGATGCCAATGATTTTTGATTTACATTTAAATCATCATTTCATGTTCAAAGATTTCAGAATTTAATTATACACCTTAAAGAAAGCCAGATGATCAGATATGATCTTTCTTATGACAATCAAACATAGAATGCAAATTCTCATATAATAAACATTAAGAAAAACTGCAGATTCTGAAAATCTGAAACTAAAACAGAATACTGGAGAGACACAGTCAGTGGACTAGAAATATTAGCTCTGGTTTTCTGTACAGATGCTGCCAGACCTGCAGTGTTTCTTTCGCGCTCTGTGTTTTGCTTTTGATACAAATTCTGATGGTTACCATGGTTCCACTCCAGTGTAAGGAAAGTAAAGCAGATTTACTGAATTAATACATGACACGACTGACTCAAGATTTAAAAAAAAACACATACTTATACTGAAAAAAAGCAAACCTTAGCAATGTAATTAATGTAATAATGTTTTACCTGTTGCTTTACAGAACTTGCTTATGGTGTAAGGAACGTGTTCTTTCCAATTGTAAACCTCTTCTTTTATGATGTAAATAACTGGAAGACCATGAATTTTTAAATTATAGCTCTCTCAAGAGATTTGTAACATTTGAGCAAAAATCTTTCTCTTGCTCCTCTCCCTAACTTAACATGATTATAAAAGATATATTCATCTTCTTATACCACATTACATTGTACTTGGTATAGGAATCCAGGGACTAGATTCCTCCACCATCAAATCTCCAATGGCCAGCAGCTGAATGGGTGGCCATTAACTGTGGCCATTGGCCCATCTAGCTGAATATCTAAAATTAACAGCACACCTCATTGAAATTCCTATATTTTGCGTAAAGCGTTGCACTTCTTAGTGATGCACAAAAATCATTTCAGTCTAGACAACATTGCTGGCATGGCATTACTTTTAAAACAGATTAGACCAATAAATCAAAAGCGGGAACAGCAATATAGCGGGCATTTTGGTTTCGCCAACACAGATGTTCAGCAGTGGCCACTGGTAAATGTGCTGAGGAGTTGACACTGTTCCGCTGGAGCAGAATGGAAGCAGGTTCATGCTACGTGATGCTTTCATACATGTCTGCACTCGGGCCCAGAGGAACAGGACAGTGTAAGGTTTAAGGTCCAAACCAATTGACAGACCTAAACAACAAATACACTTTGGTACTTCTAATGTAGCAGGAGGGTTTCTTTTGGCTACCTTCAGTGGCAATTTTTTCCAGCATTGTCTATTTTTCTGTTTGTTTTCAATTCTTGTTTTTAATATTGTTCTAAGAAAGGAATGGAATATTGTCTTGATTGAAAAATAGTAAAAGGTAGATTTAAACCGAAGAAATATTGATTGTTTTATGAGAGTTGATGGTTTTTATTTATAGTGTCATAGAGACGTACAACACGGAAACGGATCCTTTGGGTCCAACTTGTCCATGCCTGCAAGATATCCTCAATAAATCTAGTCCCATTTGCCAGCCTTTGGTCCATACCTCTTCAAACTCTGCCTATTCATCCAGATGCCTTTTAAATGTTGTAATTCTACCAGCCTCTTCCACTTCCTCTGGCAACTCATTCCATACAGGCACTACCCTCTGTGTGAAAAGGTTGCCTCTTAGGTCCCTTTTAAACCTTTCCCCTCTCACCTTCAACCTATTGCCTCTAGTTTTAGACTCCCCTACCGTGAGGAAAAGACTTAGTCTATTTACTCAATCTGTGCCCCTCCATGATTTTATAAACATCTATAAGATCACCCCTCAGCCTCTGATGCTCCATCCTATTCACAAAGAAGGAAAAAAATACAGAGAGTTGATTTCTTGGTCTTGGGAATTGCAATAATCTGGTTGTTCATAAATCCAGATGAATGAGGTAAGATGTATTGGAAGGGGATTTAAATCTCTGAGATGGCAGATGGACGATCTAAAATTGGATGCAACGCCATGGGCTCTGTTCACAACACGTGCTTGTCTGCCCCAACCCACCCACAAATTTACTTGTAGTAGGGACGCATTCTGTAACTCTGAGAGAGATCATGTTGGTTTGTCTTTGTGTGTTATTAGAATCAGCCAGGTCCAACTTATTTTCAAGTACCAATGATCTGGCTTTCTGGACTAAACTCTACCTGAATTAGCTGACTAAACCAAAGAATTTGGTAGCACCAAAGGGTAGTATTCAACTCCTTGTGATCATACTGATATTTCATTACATTGGTTGGAAACTAATTCCACTGCCCTTTTACCTTGCACATAGTATGGTATTATCATCATCTTCAAATGTTTTCCTCATTTAAATGAGGCCATTTTTTGTGCCACAACCACACCTTACAGGCAAAGTACACAATGCTCCAAAGACCATTAATAAAAAGAAATTAGCCTATCTCAAAATAATTTACACAAAATAAATGAACATTTTACACAAAAATCAAAAGAAAATGAATGCTAGTAACTTCACTAATAAGCCAGTTACATTAAAGATAATAACAGCACAAAAAACACTGTTGCTTATACCTTAAAGCAAACTTCTTCATTGAAACTTTTTCTACATCCATTTGACCTACACCCACAATTTTTAAGTAGTTGATCCCTTATCACTGACCTTTCCAACTTGAAAATATTACTTTTTCCAATTGCCTATAAAAACCCTTCAGTCATGAAAAAACAATTTAATAAAAATTCCGTCTTCTCCACTCTCATTGAAAAGTCACATATCTCAATTCTTTCTTTATAATCTATAGTTTCTATTCCTAGAACTGTGCTGATGCTTCTTCATTGCAGATATTTCCTAATCAACCTCATCAGAGATGTTATTATTACATACCTCTGGTACAGATGGAACTTTAATCCAGGCCTGATTATATGCTTTTCTTGGATTTAATCACATTTTAATTTATATTATTAGGGTCATGTAAAAATGTTATATTTTTTATCCAGCCAAACTGTCCTGAGAAAGTATTGGTGAGCCACCTTCTAGAACCAGTACGTTTCTGGATGGTAGTGCATTGCAAGAAATTTCAGAATATTGATCTCGTGGATGTAGAAACATGGCATTATATCGTTTGAAATGTATCTATATTTTGCACATGTACATAATTTCCAAAGTCAAGATACTGTGTGTTTTGAAGGAGACTGATGGTTTTCCCACACCGTTGCTGTTTTTGTCCTTCTTAGTGGCAAAGGTTGTAGTGAAGCAAAATATCTTTGATGTAATCAGCATCATTGCTGACAGATTCATATGTTTTCTGCTCCTTGTTGAACTCTGTCATCTTAAATTTATAAGGTAAAAACAATGACTGCAGATGCTGGAAACCAGATTCTGGATCAATGGTGCTGGAAAAGCACAGCAATTCAGGCAGCATCCGAGGAGCTTCAGCAAAATCGACGTTTCTGGCAGAAGCCCTTCATCAGGAAAGGCTTTTGCCCGAAACGTCGATTTTGCTGAAGCTCCTCGGATGCTGCCTGAACTGCTGTGCTCTTCCAGCACCATTGATCCAGGACCATCTTAAATTTATATCTAATCAGAATCTTAGTACAGTACAAGAAATCTTGATAATATGCAAAAACATTTGCCTTTCCAATTTATGTTTAAGTCCAGCACAATTGCAGAGGCTGTATTTACCATAAATCCTGGATTTGTTTGTACACATCATGTCTGAGGCCTTTTTCTTAAATTGGTGCACTTTCCATTTACAGTTTTAATGTAAAAGGTAAAAATAGACCTGCTTACTCGACTAGCATCATGGAAGTTTGATCACTAGTATTTTTGACCGAGTGTGAACTAGAATTCTCTCCAGGTTGGCAAAAGACTCTATCAAGAAAAGCCAAAAGAATGTTGTTGTACATTTTAGTCATGGAAGTGTAACACTTCAACACTAAAGCTGTTTTTGTTACGTTAACTACTTGATTGTTGACAAACTCATTATTTGAAGTTTTCCAAGATGCCTCTTAAATGTTGCTGTTGTATCTACTTCTACCACCTCCTCCTCTGGCAGCAAATTCCAGGCACTTACTACCCTCTGTGTAAAATAACCTGCCTCTCACTTTGCTTTTGCCTTTTTTTGTTGTTGGAATCTGTAAGATGGATGCTACCTGTCCTTCACCATCAAGGTCAATGAGCAACTCATTTTAGATAACGAATAGTCTGGCTTTCTGGATGGAAATTAATTTGAATCAGTTTACTTAATCACAGACTTTGATTGCATAGAAGATTGCCCTTTGGTGAATGTGTCAAACTGAGTGTCCAAAACTAATCCCATTGTCCTTCACCTTCTGTATCATCACCATTTTTCTTCTGGAGTTATAGTAATAAAAAGTGGGATATGGTATTAAAAACACATTGTATATAACTGCTTGATTCTTCATATCATCAGTTTGATGCCATCTTCAATAGAGGATGAATACAAGGTTTCCTGTGACAACAAAATCACTCAAAAGCCCTGACGTAAATGGACACAAAACTGTTAAATCTGTCATTATTCCATAGTTTTCATTGGCACCTTCCAGAAAATGGGAAATTGTAATGGCAGTAGTGGTAAAACATTACAGTACTTCACAGTGTGTGGCACTCTATAAACCTTTGTTTTACAGGCCAGCAATGAAATCAATGGAACTAAACTTTTGTTTTTAAAACAAGAATGTACTACAAGCAGCAATATGTTTATCTGTATAATGAGCAACTGAAAAATAGGTTGATGTTTATTGAGGAGTAGTGTGAAACTATCAGTAATAAGTGCTCACAGAAGCATTTCTGAGTAAGTACAATCAAACGTGAACACCAACAAGCATTAAGTTGAAGAGATGAAGTTAAAATCACCTTAGTTCCAGGTACCAGAAGATTGCTGTCTCATTAGAGAGAGAGAGAGAGAGAGATGACTGGTGGTGGGCTAATCTGAGGATCACCATGCCTCAGGAGGGGAGGAGCTTGAGAAGGTAGGACCTTCATCATAACCTCAGCTGGTGCAGGAGTTGAACCTGTGCTGTTGGCATCACTTTGTATCACACAAACTAATTGTTCAGCCAGCTGAGCTAACACACACTGGTAAAGTCTGGAACACAGACCAGAGACAATAAGGTGTGCATATTGGACGGCCAACTGGAGTTGCAGGACTGAAAGGAAATTAATTGTTCAAAGCAAAATTTTTGAAGATTTAAGAGTTGTTTCCAAATGCTTTTATGATCTTCCAAACTTATTGTTCAGGAATTAATTGAATCGCAATTTATTTCTGGCATTGAAAACTCTTAAACTTCAACCTTCATCAGTATGCTTGATTTAAATAATTGTATTTTGTACCCTAGTAGTGTCTGGCTTAATGGCCTATCTGTTTATTTGGATTTTGATCAATTTTTAAAAATGTATCTGTAAATGTATGTATCACCTGCATCATCATATGCTGGCAACTTAACTGCAGCCACTAATTTATATATAATATACAGATAAATAATGCATTACAGTGCTATGTCCTGTTTAAGTTAAAATTTTCTTCTAGTTGTATTATTTCTATTTTCCTTCAGTGCTAGAAAGTGTGCTTCCTTACGTTGATGAAGATCAAGAGGAAGGCGAAGTATTTGATTTTGACAGTGATGAGATACCAGAAGCAGACAGAGATCCCAGCTCCGCCCCTATGCCTGTGGTTATGAATGAGGTGGAACACTGCACCACACAAAACTCAACACAGGATAATGTAACTTTGGATACATGTAGTGAGAACCATGGATATTACGAAATATCAGAAACGAATAACTTGCCCCCACGTGGAAAGGATTTAGATGCCGACCCTAAAGCAGTGGCACAAGGTATTAGTAGTACAGATGAGTTATGTACAGAGGAACCTTGATTATCTGAAGGCCACAGGTGTGGAATGTTTCATTCGGTTAATCAAATGCTGGATAACATTGTTTAGCCAGGCATCGGGACCTTGTGATCTTGCTGGATAATTCAAAATTCAGATAATTGAATTCCGGATAATCGAGGTTCCTCTGTAAATCACAGATCTTAACAATGATTTGTTTATGTCAAAATATGCTACAATTGTTTAAAGGTTTAGTTAGACTTTGTTATGACTCACTGGAATAGTACACCGTAAATTGAGCACTGCTTTCCTGAAGCTGTACCAAATGTAAAAGTAATTTACACCCTTCTATGTACCGGATTGGTATTGAAGGCTGCCCTAGATTTACTTCACTTTGTTAGGGCGTGCTGACAACCGTGACAAGCTCCCAGCATTGAATCTGTGCAGCATGTCAAGACAGAGGTAAGAGGAGTATGTTCCCTGCCAAGTCATTCACTATCCTGACTTGGAAATATGTTCTTCATTGTCTCTGGGTCAAAATCTTGGAATTCCCTCCCTGAGGACATTGGGGTCAACCTACAGCATGTATGTCACATCAGTTCAAGAGGATAGTTCACCACCATCATCTTCTCAAGAACAACTAGAGACAAGCAATAAATGCTGGGTATAAAAGTGAATAAAAGACAAGTCTAGCTGAGGGAGTAATGTGAAAAAAGTTGAAGCATTGTAATGTAGGAATCTGTATGGGGATCTAGGGCTCAGTGATTGAGAGTGCTATGAAAGCTAATACACAGCCTGGAGATGCAGAATAGTCCAGTTCATAAGCTGGGCGCGTGTCCCTGACCACTCAATGTCCTTGCAGTAATATTAGAATGATAATTGCCAGTATAGAAGTGTTCTGTATTTAGACCGGAGATGGCTAATGAGGGTCCTTAGAGGTTGGCATATATTGCTTGACAATGTCAATGGATTTGGGGTGATTGTGGCCTGTTCCCATTGAAGACACCATGAGATATTAGTTTCCAATATCCAACATGGAGGTCTTTTAGAGCAAGCAGCAGATTGCAAGAATTTTAATTAAGAGGAAAATTTAGTAGAAAATAACTTTATGGACTCAAAATGAGCTGAGTTAATAGATGATAAAAACACATTTTTAAAAATGTGATTGCCTTTGCAGAAAATGGTACTGCTGCCAATTTGCTACATACATCAACACAAGCCACAGCACTTGCAAAAGTGAATCCATATTCGGTTATAGATATCACACCACTCCAGGAAGACGATCAAGTTGAATCATCAGGAGCAGAACAAAGCCTCCAGGACAATAATGCAACAGGTTATGCACTACCCGCTGGATATTGTGTTCCAGTTCCCTGCGGATATGCTGTACCATCTAATGTACCATTGTTGGTTCCGACATATTCAGCCCCTGTTACTTTAATAAGAAATGTTTCTGTCGATGAGGAAGGTGAGGACCCTGCATTGTAAAAATGGAAATTGGCAATAAGATTCATTAACTGTAAATAGTTTTTTTTTGCATATGTTTTCTTGAAGGACTAAGCTATTTTTAGAAAGAGCATTAGTCATTGTTTTCACTTAGTCTGCCCAACTTCTTTTTCGGCTCAACCAACTAACTCACCAGATCCCTTATCCTCTCGTCACTGTAGTTATTTTCTGAAACCATATACAAAGATATTTAAAGGTGAAGTCAGATAACTTGGAATATTTGGAAATCATTCAGTTGAATGTGATTTGTGAGAGTAAATCTCCATAGCAATCATATGAATCTCTCAATCTTAACACCAACTCCCTTAGAATCAGTGTATGATGTTTTGGCTTCTTCAGATTATTTTTATATATTCTGACACATGTATATCATATCTCAATATAAATGATTTGTATGGGGAGGAAGGGAAAGAAGGAAGGAGAAAATGCGAGGAAAAACTCTTCTGAAAAGATGCAAATTTGTTAGAAGTGGTAATCTTATTTATCCTGAGTCCAAATATTTGAAGCTATTCAGAATCTCACTTTAGCAGTACCAGATTGAAGATTTAAAAAAAAAATAATGTTATGATGTCCTGTATGTTCACAGCACCATTTACAAGTGAGGATGTTGATGCTAGAGTTATTCAGTCAAACAGTCAGCCAATTGGGTAAGTTTACCTCCATTTTAGATTAATGTTCAAATAATTCTGAACTACTGCAGTTTTAAAAGGGACAATTTTGTTTTTTTTTAAAAGCTCCTCATTGTCTCGCTGCTTGACCCCAGAATTGTTCAGGCTATATTCCAGGCACTGTTGTACTATCTTGGAGCCAATGGTTTTCAGTCTTTCGAAAGTTAATTATTATTCAGGCTGGAGATTGGAACCATTATTTTGATTGTGTAAAGATCTGTTCGAACATTCTAGTTCTAGTGTGCTGTGTCCCTGCACACATTTGTTTACATGATCCAATGCCTCAATATTAAAATTCTCATCCTTCTTTTCCTATTGCCCAATGTTCTAGCCCCTCCCCATTTCTCCTTGCCGTGCATTCCAAATCCTAACAACTCTTGGTAAAGAAATTTCTCCTCAGCGCACTCCTAGCTATCTTGCTAATAGTCTTGAAGTTGCGATGTCCTAAGTTACTGACATATCAACTAGTGGGAACAGAACATTCTTCTTTACCCAGTCAAAATTGTTCAAAATTTTAATATCTCAGTAAGGTCACCTCTTAAGGTCTGCTCCAAGGAGAAATTGCTGAATTTCTACTGTCTTTTCTTGTATTTGAAATTCCTCAATCCCGGTATCATTCTCGTAATCTCCTTTGCACTCTCTCCAGGTCTTTAACATCCTTCCTTAAATAGCATGCCCAGAAACAAACACAATACTCCAAATGTGGCTTGACCAATGATTTGTAGAGGTGTTGCATGACGTCCTTGATTTTATACTCTATGCCATTATTTGTAAACCAAAGGTACCTGATAAGTTTCATAACAACCGTTTCAAATTGCCTGACCACCTTGAGAGAATTATGCACATGAATCCTGAGGTCCCTCTCCTCCTATACTCCCCTCACATTGTACCATTGAGCCTGTATTGTCTCTTCCTGTTCCTTCTACCAAAATGCATTACATCATGTTTCTCTGCATTGAAATTCACCTGCCAGGTATCTATCCATTTGGAGAGCTTGTCATCCCTGTGAAATCACTCAGCATCATCCTCACAATTCACTATTCTTCATAGCTCAATATCATCTGCAAATTTTGGAATTTTGTCCTCGATGTCCATCTCCAAATTGTTTACCCATAAATCAGTAAAAGCAAGGGCTGAACACAACTTTCAACTTGTCTCCAGTCTGAGAAATGCCCATCTATATCCACCCTCTGTTTCCTATCCTTTGGCCAACTTTTAATCAATGCTGCCAACAGCCCATCAATTCCAAACTTTAGTCTGTTAACTAACTTGGCGTGTTGCACTATATTACTTGCACTTGGCGCTTTCTGAAAGTTCTAATATACAATGTCCTCAGTACTATGCTCATCCACTGCCTGGGTCATCTTGTTGAAGAACTCAATTCAGTTTGTCAGACATGATCTGTCCTTGGCACAAAATGTTAACTGTCTAGTGTTAACTTTTTTTCTCTAAGGAAATATTTATTTTCTCCTGTATCATGACCTTTATCAGTTTTCATGCTATTGATGTCAAGCTGACCTTAAGTGGAAGATCAGAAGCTGGATTTGTAACAACTCTGCTTTTTGAACTTCTTGCAGGTTGGAAATACTTATGCAGAGTAACAAATTGAAATGATCAGAAATGTTGGATAGCTGGGCTTCATGGATTTAATGTTGAATAGTTTTTCATGTTGTCTTTACATTAGAAAACACTTTTTATAATAGGACTGCTGAAAGTCCAGTATTTTATTGTTTGCATTTCAGACGTTCTGTAACATATGAATCTCCCTAATCACAAAGAGAATGAAGAGTAAGGGATGCATTGTCTTGTTGCTTTGTGGCAATGTATTTGTGAAAAATGCAAATTATATTTAAAATATTCTTATTTAATTTTATTACAGTGAAGATTATCTTGCTTTGGACACAGAAGATGCCTTTACCAAATGGGCTTCAGACCCAGCAAATACGGCATGGCTGGAGGGTATGTATCAATGACATTAAAAAGGCATTACTGACTACTACACCATAACCTTCAATTTGTCCCCTGTGTATAAATATAAGAAGTAAAATGTTTCCTCTGAAAACACATTTAACTTTGGATATATTTGGGAAAGATATTGAGGCATGTGTTACCATGAATAATGGGCAGTAGGGAAGCTTATGGCACATAGTGCTGAGATGCAGCAGTGAGGACTGGATGTGAATTCTAATTAAGTGAAGCTAATGTTCTAGTTAGTGAGGTTCCAGAATGAATTATATTTGTTCATGGGATATGATTGTTGCTGGTTAGGCAAATATTTCCTTATTTGCCATCCCTAATTACCCTGGAGAAGCTGCTGGGGAGCTGTCTTCATGAACTGGTGCAGCTTCTGAGGTGTACATGTGTCTCAGTTTTATTAACGATGGAAGTCCAGAATTTTGAGACAGTGACAGTGAAGAAACAGCCATGTATTTCCAGGTCAGTGGTGAGTGGCTTGGAGTGAAACCTGGAAAAAGGTTGTGTTTCCATGTATCTGCTACCCTTGACTTTTCAGATTATAGAGTTTGTGGATTTTAAGGTTCTATTGAAGGACCCTTAGTGAGTTACTGTTGTGCATCTTGTCAATATGCACCTATGGTGAGGGGAATGAACATTGCAAATGATGGATAGGACATCAGTTGTGCGAGTCCTTTGTCCTAGATGATGTCAAGCTTCCCGAATATTATTGGAGTTTTGTGCGTTCAGCAAGTGCAACATATACCATCAAACTCCTAACTTGTACCTTGTCGGTGGTGGATGGGCTATGAGGAGTCCGGAGGCTGGTTATGTGCTGTGTTGTGTCTGTACTGGCTCCCGAAAGAGCTATCCAGCTAGTTTAATTCTCCAGCCCTACCTCCAAAGCCCTCTAAATTCATCACTGTTGATTATATATCCTGCTTTCTGCACCTCCATTTTCCCAGGCAGCACATTCCAAATCCTAACAACTCAGAGTGAAGAAATTTCTCTAAACCTCACTCCTAGATCGCTTACTGATGATGTTGATATTGTAAACCCCAGTTGCTGAGATACCAGAGTCATAGAGCTATACAGCATGGAAACAGGCACACTCATCCACATCAACCAGATATTATTTGCCAGCATTTGGCCCACATCCCTCTAAACCCTTTCTATTCATATACTCATCCCTATGCCTTTTAAATGTTGTAATTGTACCAGCCTCCACCACTTCCCCTGGCAGCTCATTCCATACACACACCTCCCTCTGCATGAAAACGTTGCACCTAGATCCCTTTTAAATCCTTCACCTCTCACCTTAAATGTATGTCCTCTAGTTCTTGACTTCTCCACCATGAGGAAAAGACCCTTGGCTATTCATCCTATCCATGTCCCTCATTTGTAAACCTCTATAGAGTCACCCTTAGCCTCTGACATTCCAGGGAAAATAGCCCCAGCCTATTTAGTCTTTCCCTTTTTAGCTCAAATCCTCCAGCCCTGGCAACATCCTTGAAGGTCTTGTCTAAATCCTCTTAAGTTTCACAACATCTTTTTGATAGCAGGGAGATCAGAATTGAATGCAGTATTCTAAAAGTAGCCTAACCAATGTCCTGTACAGCCACAACATGACCTCCCAACTCACGTACTCAATTCTCTGACCAATAAAGGCAAGCATACGAAATGCCTTCTTCACTATCCTGACTAGCTGTGACTCCACTTTCAAGGAACTATGAACCTGCACTCCAAGGTCTCTTTGTTCACCAACATTCGCCAGGACCTTACCATTAAGTGCATAAGTTCTGCCCTGATTTGCCTTTCCAAAGAGCAGCACCTCACATTTATCTAAATCAAACTCCATCTGCCAATCCTCAGCCCATAGGCCCATCTGATCAAGGTTCCGTTGAACTCTGAAGTAACCTTCTTCACTGTCCACTATACCACCAATTTCTGTGTCATCTGCAAACTTACTAACTATGCCTCCTATGTTCACATCCAAATTGTGCCAGCAGTTGATTTGTGATTTTTAACTTTGTCTACATCCAAATAATTTATATAAATGTGAAGCAAATAAAAAGGAAAATGTTTTAATCCCTGCACCATCAGAGCAGAGAGAAATTTCAAATAAATTTGTATATGTACAAAAGATAAACAGGAAAGGATCACCTGTTCCACGGTTGCCCTCATACATTTGAAAAAAATACCACAAGAAAATAGTTTGTAACTGGATACATATAAAAGTCACCCTTAAAGATCATTAGATATAGGAGCAGAATTGGGCCATTTGGCTGTGTCTGCACTTGTATTTGTTCATAGCTGATACGTTTCTCAAACCCATTCTACTGCTTTGTTCCCACCCAAAACCGTTTATGCAAATCTATAGAATTTACTGCACTGAATCAAGTTATTTGGCTCAACTGATTTATACTAAATTCCATGAGTTGCTCTTAGCGTCTTAGCGTAACTTTATAATCCTTTCTCCCTCTTGTATATTTCTGGACATCTGCTTTATCTTAAACATGTGCACGCTACTTACTTCAACCATTCCCTATGTTACGGTGAGCTCTGCGTTCTTACCACTTTTTGGATAAAACCTTTTCACCGAAACTTCTAACTGCATTGCTCAGTGAAAATGTTAAATAGTTCCTGAAGAGAATATTTTGGCTGACCACATTTGCATCTTTCACACAGCATGAAAACACCTGAAGAATATCATCAAAAAAAGCCCTGGTTTTTGTCTTAACATTTTTTAGGCAATAAAGAACAAATTTAACACACATTTCCTTCCCAAAATCATCACGGCTATAAAATATTGCATGCCCAGAGCCAAAATACAGGAATTACATTTACAACAAAGTTAAACATAAATCTAACAAATCTGTGTTCTGGTTTGATGCAAAGTTGAGTAACTACCTCCATAACTAGGCTATTCCATTGTTCATTGTTAAGGACAACATAACACATTTTAAACTGAACCACAGTCAGATTTATAAAGCAAATGATTTTATGAAAACATCAGCGTTCAGTACTAGTGACACAATGACCTGTTGGACATATTCTAAAAGCACTGGTCTTGCTTTTAGAATATTAGATTAGATTAGATTCCCTACAGTATGGAATCGGGCCCTTCAGCCCAACAAGCCCACACCGACCCTCCGAAGAGTGACCCACACAGACCCATTCCCCTACCCTACATTTACCCCTGACTAACACTAGGGGAAATTTAGCATGGCCAACTCACCTGATCTGCACATCTTTGGATTGTGGGAGGAAACACATGCAGACACTGGGAGAATGTGCAAACTCCACACAGACAGTCACCCAAGGTAGGATTCGTACCTGGGTCCCGAGCTCTGGGAGGCAGTAGTGCTAACCACTGAGCCCCCATGAACTATGTGAAATCTTCCAAATGAATAACATGAGCTGGATCTTCAATAATCGAACAACCAATGCCAGGAGCAATTCCAACTAATGTAAAAAGAATATTCTTCTTTACCCTGTCAAAATTGTTCATAATTTTGAACACCTCAATAAGATCACCTCTTAATCGTCTGCATTCCAAGGAGACTCAGCCCAATTTTTCTATTCTTTCTTTGTATTGAACATTCCTCGATGCTGTTATCATTCTGGTAAATCTCCTTTGAACTCTCTCCAGGACTTTAACATACTTCCTTAAATAAGGTGTCCAAAACTGAACACTGTATTCTCCAAATGTGATCTGACCAATGATTTGTAGAGGTCGTTGTTTTCTTTCCACTATGCCTCTATATATAAACCCAAGGATCCTATAAGCCTTTTTGGAGAGAGAAAGTGAGGTCTGCAGATGCTGGAGATCAAAGTTGAAACTTTATTGCTGGAACAGCACAGCACTGAACACTGTATTCTCCAAATGTGATCTGACCAATGATTTGTAGAGGTCGTTGTTTTCTTTACACTATGCCTCTATATATAAACCCAAGGATCCTATAAGCCTTTTTAACAACTGTTTCAACTTGTCTTGCCACCTTCCGAGAATCGGCTCATGAGCCCAACGTCCCTCTGCTCCTTTAGTCCCCTCGAAGTTGTACATTAAGCCTTTGTTGTCTCTCCCAGTTTCTTCTATCAAATATTCATATTTATTTTAAAACTTATTTTAGATTGACCTCCTCTTTTTTTTTTGGAAGGTCATTACTACTAGCACTTTCTGCCATCATTCAATCATCTTTCATTTTTGTTGTTGTTGTTAAGATCACGCAGCACAGAAAGTTAGCATTTAGCAATCCAATTTGTACTATTCTCTGGCTGTGTATCCTACATGCACATTTTCCAGTTGATATTCATTTGCCTTTTAAAGGTTACGATTGGATCTCCGTCATCCCCCCATTCAGTCTGGGCATGCCAGAGGGTATTAACGTATTGATGTGCAAGACTGCTCTCTCTTTAGTAATATTTTAAATTATTTGAATTATCGTCTGCATTGCAGTAATTGCAACACGTTGCCACAGCCTAGCCCACCTTTCCCAAGTGCTGAATATTTTAAATTTTGCTGTATCAGAAATTTGTATGAGCATTACGATTACCCCTCGTTCAAGCTCACCCTGGTTTAAATTGTGACAGTCAATCCTATTGCCTACATTCTCACCCACATAAGCAACATCTCACATGTTTTCCTATGAATGAGAAATACTCTGGCTGGATTAGGCAATAAGAATAATGGTGAGACCATCTGCCTCTGCTGTTTAAGTGTAAATTGGACTAACTCCCAGTAACTGCAGCCATGCAGTTATTTATAGAAATCAGGAAGTTGCTGTCTGAGTTCCCTTGCTCATCCAGAGGCCCAAGTTAAACAGTATCTCACACTGTTAACATTGAATTGTGTGGAATAACTCTAAACAGCACTATTTATTCAATATATGCTAATGAAAGTCAAATTGAGGACTTTTGTATTCCGGTGTAATTGAATTCTTACCTGAGAGATAGGTTTCAACTGCTGGCAAATAAGCATTCTGGCTCAAAGATGTTTAAAAGTGCTGAAACTCAGTCCTTCAGATTCCAGTTATTCTAGAATTAATTAAAAAAAAATCTTTCCATTTCTTTTATCTCCCTCTGTCTACTTATCTTTCTTTCTCTCTCTCTTTAAGTCCAATCTATCTAAGTAATTTCTGTCATGTCTCACAGGTCAGGATGAAGTGATTTATGATGATGTGCCAATAGAAAATTCTGATGCATCAGCAACAGGTAAATGCTGGTTAATGCACATTTATTTCTGCAATAACCATTTTGTCTTCGGTACAATCCACATTTATGTTATCAAAGAACATTCTCGTCTGAAAAGCATTGTTTGCTGCAGTGACAAAACAAGTCTATTGTAATTAGCACAATGTCAAATAATATACATTTTGAAAACAAAATTAAGCTCTAGTTATTAATGTAATTTGTTAATTATATTGTACAATGTCTGAAATATTGATATGTGCATTTATTCTAAACATAGAAATCATCTTAGATGTGTTCCTACCTTCAGAAATATCAACATCAATTTTTGGATCTTCCAATGTTGTGAAAATGAGTTTTATTTTCAATTATAAATGTCAGTTAAGTAAATACCAGTTATTGGTCCCTTGTCATCAGATCCAGAAGAACTAATTTATGATGATGTGGAACATGGGGATGAAGCTGCAACAAGTTCTTTGGATTATGGTTGGAGCTCCAGTGAGTTTGAGAGCTATGATGAGCAAAGTGATGGCGAGTCTAAGAATGAAAATGGAATTCCCAACTCATTCCTCCAAGGCAAATCTCACAAGAACAAGATACATGTATGTACCACGTGTGCAGACCATGACCATCATTTTAAAGTTTGAATCCACAAAGAAGAAGCAAGCTCTAAATGGAAAAACTGGTTGAAGAATATGTCCATTTTGTTTAGAAGAAAATAGCTTTAGAGAGCGGTTAATATTTCTTATGCTCAGATTGAATGTCCTTCTGTTTTAGTCACTCAATGATTGACTAGGAGTTGTATATCTTGAATTTGTCAAAGGACAAACAGCTTGAGAACAGTTGGAGATGTGGCATTCCCTGGAATCTAAGCTGTTGATCCAGGAACCCTGCAGACAGCAGTGGTGTTTGTAAGGATTGAGGAGGTTTTAAATTTGATAAGTTCACTAATTTCAGATAACAGTATGTCAGTGATAATGTTCCTGTATTTTGAGCCAGAATGCCCAGGTCCTACCTAACTGAGAGGTGGATCATAACACATCTGAACAGATTATTTAAAATCTCTATAATATTGTATCTAATTGTCTCTATTCAACACATAACACCTTCTGTCCCTGAAATAGGTCTGCCATCTCTACCATGAGCAGGTCAAAGTCAGGACCCCCTGAGTCCAAGTTGCTGTTGCAGTAAAGACTTATACATCCGCAGTATAACCTCGTGTTGTGGACAGTGATGGTTGAGGGCCCAATTCTTTCCATCACGTGCTTGACCCCAGAAATCTCTCCCCACTCTTGCCACCTGCATTTGGAGTAGGTTGGAAGGGTTTACAAGTTGATATTCAACCTGGTTTGGCTGCATTACGGATACATCTTTCTTGGTGATAGAGTCTTGGAGTGGAACGTCAACCTGGAGCTCCGGGTTCAGAGGGAGGGGCGCTACTCAATGCATTGCAAGACCTCCTCTCTTTGCAAATGATTGGAAAGGTGTGCATGACTTTATATGATTCACTGTTCCCACCTGCCCTTATAAAGTACTTCTAAAGATCCAATGACAGGCCATACTAAAAGGTGCACAGCAACACTGAAATGTTGCTGGCCATTGAACTCTAAATATCAACAATGCTACTAAGTGCAATGGTATGTCACCTCCCAGAGGGGCTGGCATTTACAGGAAGTTCGATGGATTAAGTGCCAATCAGGCATTTTCCACATTAGAGGCAGGTCTTCCCTGGGATCAAGAATTCTGGGGCTAGATGTCCCACCAATCAGAAAGAGTGACATACACATTAGAGTGAATGATGACGGGAGTGGGCTCAGGGGATGGTGAGGCCATGTTGGAACAGGCAGAGAAGGTGGGCAGCAAGGGAAATGGGCAATAGGAGGCTTCATCCCCAACCCCTTCCACACACACTGTCCCCTGATCTGTCAGTGGATGCATTTGAATGTAGGAGCAATTTCTTTACAGAATGGTTTGTGTGTGGAGTGAACTTCCAGAGGAAGTGGTGAATGTGAGTACAATTACAATGCTTAAAAGACATTTGGAGAAGTACACGAATAAGAAATGTTTGGAGAGATATGGGCCAAGCGCAGGCAGGTGAGACTAGTTTGGGATTATTGTCAGCATGGACTGGTTGCACCCAAGTATGATCTTCAGTATGATCTATGACTCCCCTGGGAATCCACTAGCAAACCGACAGGGTTTATTTTACGGGGTTTCCGCATGACAGTTGTTGCGAGGTGAATATCTGTATCTAAACAGTGGGGCAAGAAAACAATAGTCAGAATCATGGAAACAGACCGTTCGGTCAAACCAGTCCATGTCAACCGTAATCACAAACTAAACTAGTCCCATCTGCCCACACATGTCCCGTATCCATCCAAACATGTTTTATTCATGTATTTAGCTAAATGTCTTTTAAACATTGCAAGTGTATCCACAGTCACCACTTCCTCTGGAAGTTCATTCCACACACAAACCACGGTGTGAAAACATTTGCCCCTCGGGTCTTTTTTAATAGATCTTTCTTTTCTCATCTTAAAATATGGGGTTGATCATTCCACACCTATCAACAAAATGGCCATGAGTAACATAAAATTCTGCAGGCATCAACGTTGTTGAGCTGTTTTGGTATACCTCTGAGCAGTTTGATGAAACTGTTTTGATGTATGTCTAGAGCCAAGTTGCTATGCCAGTTCCCAGAATTGAGGACCATATAGTTAGTAAGGAGAAGCGTAGTTATAAAATACTCTCTGTTGTTTTTACTGCACAGACAGCAGGTAGGCCGTCAAGATCCACTCTATTCTGTTTTCTGCTTATTGTATCGATGGTAGTTTTGGATGGGCACTAAATGAGCTCCTGACTCTGATGCACAAACAGGTAGAATTGAGTTTTTTTCAAAGAAAATCTGCCCCCTGCTGGAAGTGTACAATATACTTTCTGTGAACAGCGCACATTACTGTCAGCTGCTGCTCCAACAGCCTATGCCTGTTTAACAGCAACACAGTTTTTAAAAAAAATTATCTCTTGTATTTTATCTCCTTGAACTTTTACAATGTGGATGTACTTGCCTGATCTGGACCCCCCAACTCAAATTCTGCATCAGTGAAGTAGTCACCTGGCACAAAAACTGTGAGTTGTTGCCAATTTTGTTTCTTCATTTAGACACAGAGGAAACCTGACTTGAGTTGCTATGATTGATTGTTGACTAGCTACTCAATTCGATCAAGCTGCTATTTTCCAGCAGGGATCACCTGCCTTTTTAGCTGATTGAGAGGAATTTTTTCTTTAAAGGCCAGAGATTTCCTCTTTCCACTGAGAAAAATCTCATAAATTTGGTTCTATCCCAACTTTCCCATAGTAATTTCCCCTTTTAAAATATTTTTGCTACATTGCAATATTTTTGAATGACTGGATGTAGAATAGAGACCAGTTAGGCTAGACTGCCTGCGTAATACTACATTTTGTGAAATTATTAGAGTCTAGGTTTCTGAATGAAATATACTTGTGCATTGACTTTGCAAATAAAATAACATAGAGTCATAGAGATGTACAACATGGAAACAGACCCTTTGGTCCAACCCGTCCATGCCGACCAGATATCCCAACCCAATCTAGTCCCACCTGCCAGCACCCGGCCCATATCCCTCCAAACCCTTTCTATTCATATACCAATCCAAATGCCTCTTAAATGTTGCAATTGTACCAGCCTCCACCACATCCTCTGGCAGCTCATTCCATACAAAATCCTCCAACCCTGGCAACATCCTTGTAAATCTTTTCTGAATCCTTTCAAGTTTCACAACATATTTCCGTTGGGAAGGAGACCAGAATTGCACGCAATATTCCAACAGTGGCCTAACCGATGTCCTGTACAGCAGCAACATGACCCCCCAACTCCTGTACTTAATACTCTGACCAATAAAGGAAAGCATACCAAACACCTTCTTCACTATCCTATCTACCTGCGACTCCACTTTCAAGGAGCTATGAACCTGCACTCCAAGGTCTCTTCATTTCACAACCTTAAGTTGTTCTAATGGACTACTCTTGAAGTGTCTGTGGAGATAGAAAGCAGAGTTAACATTTTGAATCCAGTTACCCTCCTTCGGAAACAAAACCAGAAATTGCTGGAAAAGCTTAGGTCAGGCAGCATCAGTGGAGAGAAAGCAGAGTTAATATTTTGAGTCTGGATCCAAAATGTTAACTCTGATTTCTCTCCACAGATGCTGCCAGACTTGCTGAGTTTCTCCAGAAATTTCTGTTTATTATTTCAGATTTCCAGCAAGTGCAGTTCTTCATTTTACTTTGCTTTTACACTTTTTGTTTTGAAGTAGGAACGTTGTAGCCAGTCTGAACACAGCAAGCTTTCACAAATAATGCTGTGGTAATAACCAGATTAATTGTTTTAGTGATGTTGTTGGCTGAGGACACTGCAGAGAAGGACTCTGTTGTGTGGTTTTTAGGCTATGTGAGGAGCTGACATGACTTGTGTATCACTGCCTGGATATTTCAACAGCCAGAAAGCTATGGGGGTTGTACAGTCAGGACCCTGTGGAACCCCAGACACCGTAACCTTGGTGGGAATTGAAGATTCTGTTGGACAATTAACCTGCATCTGGTAAACCTCTGAAATAATCCATTGGAGGCGCTGTTTCTGTTAAGTTAATAATTACCCATGAAAAGTTAGACAGTTCAAAACCAAGTGTAACTCCTGAAAATCTGTTAAGCTGAGTCTCCAATATACCACACACCAGCAACACCAACCCCTTAATTCCTGTGGACTCCCAATGACCAATTTGTTTCCCTCCCCTGTGCATCCGGACCCCCAGCCCAGAAATGATTGCAAACCCCTTTGAATGTTGGTTTGAAACCTAACATCCCTGTCACCCACTAGCCTGAACCCCTGAGAACCAATTGTAGTCTCCACCCTACCAGATTGAATGTCTGGGAGCTACATTCCCCCTCCAATTCTCAACACCATACCTTCCCACCAACCCTGACATTCCCCTTTGCTGCTGCACGGTCCCACCATGACCTACCCTGAGCACTCCATCACTTACTTGGTACTCCACCAGTCTGACACCCTAACTCTTCAATTAACTGGTACCCTGACCCCACGCTTATCCTTGAAAAGCTACTGGATGTGCTGCTGACAGTTTAAATCTCAGAACATAGCACACTGGCTGCTGTAAAAAAAATGGGTGTGCTTTGATTTCCCCCAGCTTATCGTGCACGATGGGGATTACTGTGTTGATTTCAGGTACATTTCACACTTCAGAAGGAGCCCAGATTGGAATTCCCAGCTAGAAGTTTGAAGCTCAGTGCTAACAGGGAAAAAATGGAAGCGAAGTGGCAATCTGACTGTGATTGCCACTTCACAGAATATCTGGGCCCAGGTCTGATCTAATAGATGAAAATTTTGATGAGGCAGCGTGCACTTTGTACTGCATTCAAGTGTCAACCTAGCTTTATTTCGCTGAAGTCTTGGGTGTGGGACGTGACCCCACAACTTGCGGATTCGGAGCCGATGGTGCTACCAAGTGATCCATGTCTGGCAAACAAATAATGCAAAGTATGTTCTTGAATTCCAAAATTTGTTTTTAAAATACCAGGATATGGTTGTCCAAAGATTACTAACATGCATGTGAAGCAGAATAAGTGTGTTTGATTTAGCTTTCACAGGACCTGAGTCGTTTAAAAGAACACTACGAGAAGAAAATGAAAGAATTGGCAAATGCAGTGGGAAGTGTGGAACTTCAACAACTGAAGCAGAAACAAGAAAGGAAGGTATTTTCTGCTTTTGGAGACTAGTGTTAGAATTGAACATGAGTTTATAGTATTGTTACCTTTCAAAAAGAATCAACCAGATTATGTTGTGTTTTTTTTTAAGGAATAAAGTTACACATGTCTTTCAAAACTCAACTGTGCTTTTATCAAAACTGGCAATTGATGGTTTATGAAAGGACCTGTGTTGAGTGTTTTCAGCATTTCATGACTAGTGATAGTTTGAACTTTTGCCCGAATGTCACAATGCTCCCTCTAAGGATGAAATTGGCTCTTCTAGATGGATGGAATTTTACTTCTCTGATATTACTCAGTGGATTCCACAAATTCTTTTTCATTGTGTAGGTAAACACTGGTGCATTATTGTGTTTCTTGCATAATTGGACAGCAGCTGAGAAACATTTCTATCCATTCAGCTCCACATTTATTTTTGTGTCTGTATTTGTCATCTTGAAAAGCAGTCAGTGTTATATATTTGCAAAGGAAACTATCTGGATATAATATTTTTTAACAAGTTCTTTATGAATTATGCATTATTTTTTGTTTAAAGGAATGCATGTAATTAAAATACAATGGAACATTACCAATCAAATTGTTCTGGTTTTCAAACAAAATGGGAAGTACTTGATAGCTTGATGTTGCCAGTTACATAAGAGAGAAAATATGTAATAATTGGGAAGTCATTTGCTGTCTTCCCAATTAAATCAGGACTAAAGAAAAACAAAATAATTGACAATGTTGGAAATTTGAGTCATAGAGCTGTACAGTATGGAAACAGACCTTTTGGTCCAACTCATCCATGCCAACCAGATATCCTAAATTAATCTAGTCCCATTTGCCAGCATTTGGCCCATATCCCTCCAAACACTTCCTATTCATGTACTCATCTAGATGCCTTTTACATGCTGTAATGGTACCAGTATCCACCACTTCTTCTGGCAGCTCATTCCATACAGACACCACCCTCTGGATTAAAAAGTTACTCCTTGGATCCCTTTTAAACCTTTCTCTTCTCACCCTAAGCCTATACCCTCTGATTTTGGACTCCCCTATTCTGAGGAAAACACCTTGGTTATTCGCCCCTATCCATTTCCCTTGTGATTTAAATGAAATTGCTGGAATTGTGCATCAGACTTTTCGGCAACTGTGAAGAATAAGAGGAGAAGTTAAAATTTTGGGTGTAATCCTCCGTGAAAAACAAGAAAGCTGCTGTGTTGGCAATGAAGAATATAAAGGGGTTAAACAGTCCACTCACCCAAGGAGAGATAATGAATTGACTGACCTGCAGTATTAGAAGGCATTAGAAGCATTATCTATTATTTGGGGTTAATTCCTTGCATGGAAATACAAAAGAAATAATTTACAGAGAAACGTGCCCCTTTTTCATGATTTGATTTATTGTTGTCACATGTACCTAGGTACAATGAAAAGTTTTTTTTTAATTTTACGTGCAGTAAAGGCTTATCTCCTCCCCACTCTGTAATGAAGTATTAGCCAAGGAAGGTCCATGGGTAACCACTTAATGGCATCAACTTGTCACCTTCCGTGTTTGCTTAATAAGCCTGGTGAGCAGGAAAGAGCCTCATGACTGAGAGACAATAGTGACCATGTGGTAAATTGAATGAAGTGCAGTTAAATCGCTGCTTTAACCAGGTTTCTTCCTGGTCTGTCCTTACCATCCTACTTTGTTTGCATCCAAAGAATCATAAGCTGCCATTTCTGTCACCTCCAGCAAGATGCACATGTCTCTCCCTACCTTTGGAAGTCTTCAACAGGGATTGTTCCCTCTGGACAGTCTGTTCCTCTCCTCCTCCAGCCCCGATTACCTTCCCACATCGCCACAGTACCTTTCCGTGTATTTGCAGAAGGTTTAACCCCTGCCCATTTACTTCCTCCCTCCTCTCTATCCAAGGCCCCAGACACACCTTCCAGGAGAAGCAGCAGTTTACTCAATTCAGTCTTCTGTATTCCCTGCTCACAATGTGGTCTCCTCTAGGTTGGGTGTTTGCTTTGCAGAACAGCTATATTCTGTCTGTTAAAAAGACCTTGAACTTCCAGATGTCTCCCATATCAACACACCACCCTGTTCCCATTTTTGATGTTGGCCGGCTGCAGTGTTCCAGTGGGCCTCAGCACAAAGAACAACATCCTATTTTCTGTTTGAGGACTCTACAACCTCTAGAACTCAATGTAGAGTTCAATTGTTATTTGTTTAGAGCCAGATTATGACCTCCAATGTTTTTTTTTACCCACCCCATTACCCTGACCTTTTACTGGGTCCTATTAGTGATCAACTTTAGTAAAGGATGTACATTGTTAGTTAGGATTTCCTTAAAATAAAATAAAGAATTGCCAGTGCTGGAGATATGAAACACACACAAACAGAAATTACTAGAGAATCTCAGCAGATCTGGCAGCATCTGTGGAGAGAAAGCAGTGCTAACATTTTGAGTCCAGTGATCCTTCTTCAGGACTGTGTTCTGAACTTTTCCAGTGATAGAGTCATACAGCATGGAAACAGACCCTTTAGTCCAACTGGTCCATGCTGAATATAATCCCAAATTAAACCAGTCCTACCTGTCTGCTCTTGGCCCATATCCCTCCAAACTTTTCCTTTCATGTATCTATCCAAATGTCTTGGAATTGTACCCACATCCAGCGCTTCCTCAGGAAGTTCATTCCACATGCAAACAAATCTCCATGTAAAAAAATGCCTCTTTTTTTTTAAATCTCTCTCCTTTCACCTTACAAATGTGCCCTCTAGTCTTGCAATTTCCCCCATCCTAGGGAAAAGACAAGTACAATTAACCCTATGTATATTATTTTATTAATTCTATCACGTCATTTCTCAACCTCCTAGTGAAAGACGTTCCAGCCTTTCTTTGTAACTCAAACCTTCCATACCTGGCAACATCCTGGTAAACCTTAAAGTTCTTTAAGGTGTTTGCAATTTGGTTAATTTTTCTTTCTAGTAAGGTGAGTCTTTTCTCTCTTGATTTGCAACTTTCAAGGACTAGATTTAAAAGGTTTTGTTTTCTGTCAGCTGTATCTAATACAAAACATTAGATTAGATTCCCTACAGTGTGAAAACAGGCCCTTTGGCCCAACAAGTCCACACCGACCCTCCTAAGAGTAATCCACCTAGACCCATTTCTCTCTGAGTAGTGCACCAAACACTATGGGCAATTTAGCATGGCCAATTCAGACCTGCACATTTAGGATTGTGGGAGGAAACCAGAGCACCCGGACATGGTGAGAATGTGCAAACTCCACACAGACAGTCGCCGGAAGCTGGAATCAAACCTGGGTCCCTGGTGCTGTGGCAACAATGCTAGCCACCGTGCCACCATGCCGCCCCCAATATGATCTTTGCCAATAGAAACCAAAAAAAATTCAAGATTTTTCTTTTGGAGTTGTGCCTTTACTTTAACACTCTGAGCTTGTGTCCAGTTGAGATCCATGCATGCAAGTAGGTGTCACTATGTGTTGGGAAATTTCACATACTGTTGCTTGTGAGGAACTTGAATCACATTGGAAGTTCATTGAGGGGGAGATAGTGAACAAAGCCTTGTATTGTTAATTATATACCTTATGATGGACATCTGTTGGCTACAAAACACAAATACTTTGTTTTTTTTGCACTGGCCTAATAATACCCTGTTGAAGCACATTTCAGAGGTGGGAGTAGGCAGCATAAATTCTACAGTACCAATCATGAAATGTTTGTCAGAGACAGTGAACATCTGTTGTGCGCATTTGCAGTGTTGCTGTAGCTTGTCATTTAATACTTTAAATCAGGTCAATTTTTAATTGGCATGCTGTTTTTCAAATCACTGCATCAGTGTACAGCTGTTTGGGAACAAATTTAAATAAGCGTTAGCATTTGCTGAGATTTTCTGTTCATTTACTTTATTTTGCCAGAAAGTTTTACCTCTTGTGTCGTAATCCAATGTGCCACAATCCAATTCCACTTGCTAGGAATTTGAATGAAAAACTGCATTGCTTATCTGAGATAAAGTCAATAAGACGATTTATGTTCAAGTAAACAAGACCTTGAACTGCCTTCTCTATACTCTTAATGGTGACAGGGACATAGAGTCCTCCATTTATACTTGCAACCAATTTGGTTTTGAGTCGGTCTATTACGTTCTTGTCAACTGTGTAAAGATTTTACCTAAAATCCATAAAGTAAAGTGATTTGTGATGTGGAATTACTAATTAATAATATTGTAGTTCCAATTTTTTAGTATCAAAACAAACTGCATCAGCAGTTCAGTCAACATCTCTCATCCATTTTTATGGAATATTTTCTCTATTGTGTGTTAATTATTAGTTATTAATTCTGCATAGGTGATTCCATGGCAGCACAATTAGTTCATTCAATCTGTCTTTATGCATGAATAGGTGAAGTTGTTTAAACACACAGGATGGGTTTTCTATTATAATTTGATTTTTCCCAGTAACTCATGACTTGAATGCAAATGTCTGTACCAAGTTTTGATATAAAATTAAAAGCACATCTAAGTTTAAAAAAAAAATCCATAGAATCTTGCAGTAAAGGAGGAGGCCATTTGTCGTGATGTATCCATACTGGTTCTTTGAAAGCACTAACCATTGGTCCTACATAATTGCCCCATCCCCCCTATCTCTGCAAGTTTAGCTTTTCGAGTAAAAAAGCTACTTCATTTTCTCTATAATATTCTGCACTATAAAAAGTCCTATTATACCTATTTGCAGAGAGATAAAAAGAATTCTGGTTGATTACTTTTCATCAGCAGCGAGATGAAACGGGTTTTAAATAAACATGAAAGTGGGCAGGCAGAATGAGACAATGAAAGGTAGCAAACATTAAATGACAAAATGGGTGACATTGCAAGGCCACAGGTGGTGATGATGAGATAAAGAGAGAATCAAAAGATGGGTCTAGATTGGAATTGGATTTGAGTAAATTGGAATTGCAAAATCCTCTGAAATTACACAATGATGAGTCTGGAAGGGTTGCAAGTATAACATTGAAAGGTGAAGTACCGTTCCACAAGCTTGCATTGAATTTCATGAGAACGGTGTTAGGTGGTCAAAATGGGAGATATCAAATATTTGATGTGTTTGGCCAAGTGGTCAATGACGTTAAGTGTGATCACCCTGTATTCTAGAGAGACCACATAATCAACAGTGAAGGCAGTTTAGTCAATCAAAAGTACAAGAGAATTTCTGTTTCACCTGGAGTTTGGAGCCTTGGATTTCAAAAAGGGTGGAGGCAAGAGGACAGGCATTGCATCCCATGCACATGCATGGGAAGATGCCAGGGAGTTTGGGGTAAAGTGTGGGGCATGATTAAGGAGTTCATTGGTTCCATCAAAATGTTGAAAGGGGAGATGGAAGGAAGTAGCATTTGTTGATGGTATGGAACTGGAGTTGCTGGAAATATGGAGGGTCATCTCTTGAATATGGCAGCTGGTGAGGGCATGAGAAATTCTGTTGTTGTGATTCTGTTCGCCGAGCTGGAAGTTTTTGTTGCAAACGTTTCGCCCCTTGGCTAGGCGACATCATCAGTGTTTGGGAGCCTCCTGCGAAGCGCTTCTTTGATGTTTCCTCCGGTGTTTATAGTGGTCTGTCCCTACCGCTTACGGTTGTCAGTTTCAGCTGTCGCTGTAGTGGTTGGTATATTGGGTCCAGGTCGATGTGTTTGTTGATGGAGTTTGTGGATGAATACCATGCCTCTAGGAATTCCCTGGCTGTTCTCTGTCTGGCTTGCCCCACGATAGTAGTGTTGTCCCAGTCGAATTAAATGCCTAAAACTAGGGGGCATGCATTCAAGGTGAGAGGGGGAAAGCTCAAAGGAGATAGAATCATAAAATCCTTAACAGTGTGCAAACAGGCCATTTGGCCCAACAAGTCCAATCTGACCCTCCAAAGAGTAACCCACCCAGACCCTATTATTCTACATTTACCTCAGACTAATGCACCTAACTTACACATCCCTGAACACAATGGGCAATTTAGTACGGCTAATTGCCCTAACCTGCACATCTTTGGATTGTAGGAGGAAACCAGAGCACCCAGAGGAAAGTCACGCAGACACGGGGAGAATGTGCAAACTCCAGTCAGACAGTCACCCGAGGCTGGAATCAAACCTGCTCATGTTGGGTATCGGGTCCTTCGTTCTGGTGAGTTGTTGTCTGGAGGGTGGCTTTGGTTTGTGTGCCGTTATGAGTCCTAGGGGTCGCAGTAGTCTGGCTGTCAGTTCCGAGATGCTCCTGATGTATGGTAGTTCCCATTTGCCTACCATTTTGCATTTGAACTCCCCTGCCTTCCAAACAATCATAGGCCCTTCTCTTTGTTCTTCACCTTTTCCCTGTCAATCCACTCCCATTTCCAGCAAAAAAAAGAAAAACCTAATACTATTCAAATTGAGAGGGACTGCAGAATGCTACAGTCCAGAAGGCTTTGGGCATCCTTGACCAAGTATGACTGGCAATTAGTCTTCAGGTCTGCAAATGATTAGGAAAGCAAATGGAATATGATCCTTTTATTGCAAAGGAAATAGAGTATAAAAATCAGGAAGTATGGTTACAACTTTACAGAGCATTGATGTGACCAGACCAACATAATAACATACAGCTTTGGTCTCCTTACTTGAGGCAGGGTATATTTGCACTGAAAGCTTGAAGAGATTGTTTTTATGAACAATGGTTGAATAAGTTGCATCTGTACCCATTGGAGTTCAGAGGAATAAACAGAATCTTATTGAAATGCATTGGATTCTGAGGAGGTTTGACAGCGAAGATGCTGAGAAGATGTTTCTTCATATGGGGAATCTAGAACTTGGGCTTCAAATTAAGGAGTCTCCTATTGAAGATGGAGATGAGAAGAAACTTCTTCTCTACAAGAGTTGTTAGTCATTGAAATTCTCTTTCCCAGAGAGCAGTGGAGAGTGGATCATTGAATATACTCAAAGCTGAGTTAGACAGATTTTTGAATTATAAAGGATACTAGAGTTATGGGGGAGCAAGCAGAAAATTAGAGTCAAGGCCAATCTGATCATTAGCTTAATAAATAACACAGCAGGAAGGGCTGAATGGCCTAATTCTGCTTAAATTTTTTATGTCTAAGTGACCTTATCTTTGACTATCTGTGTGGTGGATACAAATTCCTTAAACTAACTACTGGGAAGACTGAAGCTATTGTCCACTACAAACTATTCCCAGTAACTGACTCCAACCTTCTTCTGACAACTGAGTCTGAACCAAGTTGCTCACAGTGTTATATTTGATGCCAACTTCATCTGCATCATCGCGAAGACTGCCGACTTCGATCACCAAATTGTGACTTGACTCTGTCCCTGCTTGAGTTCATCTGTTGCTAAAGCCCTCATCCATGCCATTGTAAACTAGGGGCTTATAGAGTCAAAGAGATAAACGGCACAGAAACAAACCCTTCGGTCCAACTCGTCCGTGCCAACCAGATATCCTCAGTAAACCCAGTCCCATTTGCCAGAATTTGATCCATATTCCTCTTAAACCCTTCTTATTCATGTACCTATCCAGATGCCTTTTAAATGTTGTAATTGTACCAGCCTCCACCACTTTCTCTGGCAGTTCATTCCATTCACGCACCACCCTCGGCATGAAAATGTTACCCCTTAGGACCCTTTTAAAATGCTCTCCTTTCATCCTAAACCTATGCCCTCGAGTTTTGGACTCCCTCACCCAGGGAAAAGACTTGTCCATTTATCCTATCCATGCCCCTCATGACCTTATCAACCTCTATAAGGTCACCCCTCAGCCTCCGACGCTTAAGGGAAAATAGCTGCAGCCTATTGAGTCTCCCCCTATAGCTCAAACCCTCCAGCTCTGGCAACATTCTTTCGGAACCCTTTCAAGTTTCACAACATCCTTCCTGTAGCAGGAAGACCAAAATTGCATACAATATTCCAAAAGTGGCCTAACCAATATCCTGTACAGCCATAACATGACTTCCCAACTCCTATACTCAATGCACTGACCAACAAAGGCAAGCATACCAAATGCTTTCTTTGCTATCCTATCTACCTGTATCACCACTTTCAAGGAACTATGAAGCTGCACTCCAAGGTCTCTTTGTTCAGCAACACTCCACCTGCCACACCTCAGCCCATTGGCCTATCTGATCAAGACTCCATTATACTCTGAGGTAACCTTCTTCGCTGCCCACTACACCTCCAATTTTGGTGTCATCTGCAAACTAATCATGCCTCCTATGTTCACTTCCAAATCATTTTATCTATTTTAGTGCCTAGCATCTCACTTTGAACCCTCCATAAACTTAAAATTGTTCAAAATCTCTGTGCCCATAGCTGAATTTACATCAAAGACCTTTCACATGTTGCCTTGATCTGGCTCCTTATTGAGCAATGTCACAATTTAAAAATCCTCGTCTTTTTTTTCAAATTCCCACATGGCTGTGATCCAACCTATCCCTGATATTTTCTCTAGGCCAACAACCCTCTGAGACAGCTATGTCTTTCCAGTTTTGGCCTCTGGTACTTCCCCAGTTTTAATCACTGCATCATTGGAGGCCATACCTTCAGGTTCTGTAACACTAATCTCTGAAATTCCCTCCCTAAATCTTTCTGCTTCCATTCTCTTTTTTTTTTTAGATGTGTCTTAAAATTTACCTCTTTAATCAAGCCTAATACCGCCTTATCCAATTTTGTATTTAAATTTGGTTTGATAATGCACCTCTGAAATGCCTTGAAACATTTTAGTGCATTTGAAGACACACAAGCAGTTGTTGAAATTCACTATAATCATAGAAGATTAAAGGCTTGTTCTTCAATGGGCATTCAGGAGGGAAATTAAGCTGAGTGTAGCCCCGTTACTGCAAGCTTGACAAGACAAATTAATTCTGTGCTCAACCAGACAGTTGAACAAGAGTACTTCCTGACTCCTACAGTATAAGTTACATATCAGGAGATTTCAGTGAGCCATCAGGAATTTGATGATGTGGATTTTTCTGAATGAAATGTTTTCTCGTACTTCAAAGAACATTAAATATTCTGTTAACTTCCAGATGCAACAATTAATGAAAGCTGCAAAAGAAGGTACAAAAGATGGATTAGAAAAAACCAAAGCTGCTGTTCTTAAAAGGGGTCGTTCATTTATTAGACACCGATATCAAGGTGAGTGGGAAAAGTCCAAATATCGCTCAGCACCAGTAAGTGAGTAACTTTAGCAAGCTCTGCAAAGAAGCCATGTGCACGGTTGAAAACCTTTGGACCAAGCTAAAATATATTTTTAAAAAAAACATAGATTGCTATATGCATACTGAATGTTTTCAATTTTGTCATACAATGCCGCGTCCATGCTCTCTAGACACTCGCCCATTTAAAAGTACAAGTCTCTGATTAACAATGAGGACTTTAACCCTGAGTTATTCTCAACCTCCACTGAGTTTATTGTTGCGCCCTGGCTGAAAACCCAGACTGAGTTGAACCTGTGACCTTTCTGTCCTGTATGAGTCAGCCTCACTGTCTGCTCTTCATTTACTTATTCAAGTAGGCAATCAGTAGGCAATCCCTGAGTGGTCCAAGAAGCTAAGCACACTCTACAGAGAGTTTAAGTGCAACTAATAAATTGCTCAATCTTAATTTTCTTTAAAGTTTGCCCATCTGCAAAGTAAAAATAAAATTGTGGCATGGTGGCTTAGTGGTTAGCACTGATGCCTCACAGTGCCAGGTCCCAGGTTCAATTCCAATCTTGGACGACTGTCTGTGTGGAGTTTGCACATTCTCCCCGTGTCTGCATGGGTTTCCTCCGGGTACTGGTTTCCTCCCACATTCCAAAGATGTGCAGGTCAGGTGAATTGGTCATGTTAAATTGACCATAGTTGTTAGGTGCATTAGTCAGAGAGGGATGGGTTACTCTTCAGAGGGTCGGTGTGGACTTGTTGGGCCAAAGGCCCAGTTGGTAATCTAATCTAAAGACTCCCTAATTTCTGAATTTTGTTTTGATATCTAGTTTCAGCCCAGGGATATTAGTAGACAATTCTAGGTTGGAACTGTTGGCTCTAAAAAATAGTTGGTGACTAAAAACTTCACCTTCATTGGAACAGTAAAGTTAACTTGGGTTTAGTGCAGTTTACGAATTTCCATGATTTCAAGTGCCAAAAATCTCAAATTCTTTGAATTGGTTTCCCACTGCCTTTTAAGAGAGTGAAGACTTGACAATGTTATATTTGGGATGGAGCACTGGCTTTTGGGTATACTAAACACTGACTGCGCATCGACTTTATTATGGGATGGGACAGAAGGTGCATTGTTAAATGGTTCCTACAAATCAACTTTATTACAAGGGGGGAAGCTAACTATTCGCTACTAGTCCATTTTATTCAGGGTTTGACTGTTAGCATCAGAAGATGCAGCAAACTTCAATCACACGTACAGTACCTGGGCAAAAACGGTTCATTTGGTAAGAAATTCTGAATTGTAGCTTCTTAAACATCTGAAATGACTGAGGTAATTTAAGTTTTGTGCTTAACTCAACAGAAGGCAATGTTTTTAATCTGTTTTGTGAGAATTATAATCCATCAGAAAACGTGTGTAGAATAACATTGAGGCATTTTCAGAAGTATACTACTTGGTTGATCCTCTTCAGTATGGAATGGATGCACAAGCTTTGGAATTGTTCAAGTATTATGAGGATTTTACTGTTTTTCTCCTTCTTATTGGGAATGCCAAAGCCAGCATTGTTTTGAGTAGGTCCGTGCAAGGAAATTCTTGGGGGATATTTCTAATCTGTCATGGACTGTGCAGTCTGTATTTTTAAAAATCAAATTTCTTCAATATATTTATTGAGCAAATGTGCCTCATTGCTTTTCTTTCGTAGAGTTCATTCAGCACCTCCTTACCTCCAAATAGAATATTCTGGTGCCAGCTTTGTTATAATGGCCAAAAGAAGAAGCAAGGATTAATGTGGTGCCAAAAATCAATTGGAGAATGAAATGGCTCTTGCAGGCAATGGGCCTGTTTATACACATGCCATAAATGGTTGCCTTTCTGAGAATGGAGATGAGGCACGTTGCAAGTCTAGTGCATCCTTCATGAGACACAGATATAAGGCGAACACACAAATTTCTCAATGTTTATACTTAGTGCTAAAGAATGGACTATTTTCTACTGACTATGCAGCAAAATTTTCACAAACTAAGATCTCTCTACTACTGAAGTCCCTGGAAGGTTAATCTTGCACATAGTGAAGTAACAAAAAAGCTACAGTCACTTTCCTGATAAAGAAATATTTTTATAAATAAAAGCCATGGTATTTGAGAATGAGATGAGAATTGTTTCATTTCTCCAGAAGTCAGACAGACTTCTTGCTGTATCTGCAAAGGCACCAAATTGTTACACCATATTCACCCTATCACACTAATATTTACCACCTATAGAAATATATCATTGCTGATCTGGATTTGCACCTTTTGTCTTCAGATCACAGGTTTGGGTGTCTAGAAGAGGAAGAACAGAATCTCTTCATTGATGTTGACTGCAAACATCCAGAGCCAGTAATGACACCAATGCCAGAGGGTTTGACACCACAGCAGGTACATGTTTGTGAGCTTAGGTAGTTTGAGTCTGAACTCTGCATACCGAAAGGTGGAAAAAGCCACAACATGTAAGAAGGGCATGGTTGCTGAGCTACATGCACATTCTGTGATTTACTGATTTATTTAAGCCACAGCTAGCATCCTGTAGAATATGGCAGGTTTACTTGTTCTGCTTTCCAGCGTTATGTTAAAACACAACATGTACCTGCACAGTGCAGCCAGGGAGATCCACTCTGATTTTATTAAATGCTATTGTTTTTTAAAGAAACTCATAAACTAAACAAGCAATTACTGACAGAAAGAGGAGGAGAATGGTAAGAGAATACTAAAGTGTAGATGAAAGGGACTATCTTGTTTGACTGGAATAAAATGAAATTTATACAAACTACACGTTAAGTTAAGTACTATGTATTTATCTAAGTTATGTGATGTTTAAATTCCTTATTTTCTGGACATTTTAGATGGGTAATGTTTTCCAAATGAGCCTTTTTATTGATATATGGCCTGGGCTTTAATGAAAGTTTAACTATTTAGTTAATAGTGCAGTGACTTATCAACTGCATTTAAAGAATAAGAGAGATCATACTTATGACAGGTAACTTGATGTTGTTTGTTTTAAGAGTTACCCTTCAAAATTAAAATCATCTGTTGCTTGTAGTCTGGGATCAACCCTGTGGAAATGATTTTGGTCTATTACTAAAAAGCTATACTTGAAATTTATGGATTTATGTGACAATTGGTATCTCTCAAATGATCAGCCTTGCGTCAAAGCTTCAAAACTTGTTTAAAAGGTAGCACTTACATGTTAAATCTGTTTGATGGGTAACTTCAAGCTTACGAAAAGCAGTTCACACATTGTGGCATTTGAACTTGTGTTTTAATATTAGTTTATAATATAATGCAGTCTCCAACGAATTACATTCTTGAAATTCTGGCTAACTTAAGGTTAAAATTTGTTTTGGAAACAGGTTGTCAGACGATATATTCTTGGTTCAGTTGTTGAAAGTGAGAAGTGTTATGTGGATGCATTGAAGCGAATTCTAGAAGTAAGTCAGAGCACAAAGAAATATTGGATTCTATTATTGTACTTCAGATCACCATGACATCTCAAGATATTTTTTATAAAAACAAATTTTGGGAACCTCTCATCTATTTACAATTTTTGCCACCGTACCACCTTGCTGCTGAACAAACCACCGAAGTGGTGTCCTGGGAATCATTGCAAGGTCACTGGAAAAATTGACTTGACTAGTAGGCAAGAAATCACTTCGGAGTTTGGGGTTTGGACATCTGTGGTGGTGAGGGTGCAGGGCAACACAAAGAAGGTACCCATCTTTACTACCTTTTCACCTGAGATGAAGTTGTAGTGTGCTCACCTCCATCCTGTTTTTCCCAGTAGCATCTAATATTAATGAGAGGCCAAATTAAGTGTTGAAATGTCTATTGATTGACCACTTCTAAAGATGTTAATAAGTCTAAGGGTGGATGGGCTATCTGATGCTTTACCTATCCATTCTAATTCAAAGGACATTTCAGTGACCGGAAGGCATCAAGCCTGACACCTGTCCTGTTTCATGAGTCTCCACCATTCCTTCGAATATGTCACCTGGGAGTACCACGGTGTATGGTACTGATCTACACAGACTGGGAATGTTTGTGAAATCATGTTTGGATAAAGTGACATGAGGTTTGATTTTGTTTTCCTCTCTGCACAGCATTATGAGAAACCTCTTTTGGAAATGGATCCGAAACTATTAAGTGAAAGGAAATTAAAAATAGTGTTTTATCGAATAAAGGAGATTCTTCAGTGCCATTCCTTGTTCCAGATTGCCTTAGCTAGTCGTGTGACTGAGTGGGACTCAGTTGAAATGATTGGCGATGTCTTTGTTGCCTCAGTAAGTCATTGAATAAAAATCTATCTTAATTGTGACTAAAGGGTCTGGGAGGGTTTGTTCAGAAAGGAATTTAGATAGGGTACGGAAAAATGTTTCCAGGTTGAGTGAAAGGGGACAACTGAGCAAAGATGTCTAGTCTGCCTTTCTTTCTCTCGTCTGGGTTGGGGGAGAGTAACAGAAAATTGGACTTCCCACTTCCTCGGGAAAGCAACCAACATAATCAAAGATCCCTCCCACCCTTGTTATACTCTCTTCCATCAGGCAGAAGATTATAAAAGTTTGAATGCATAGACAAATAGATTCAAGAATAGCTTCTTCCTCAGTGTTATCAGAATTTTTCAAGGACCTCTCAAATGTTAATTCTGATCTCTCTCTCTGCACCTTTGATGCGGCTGTAACACTGTATTCTGCATCCGCTCTGCCACCCTGATGCATTTTGTTTGGTACAATCTGATTGTATAGCACGCAAAACAGCACTTTTCACTGTATCCTAATACATGTGACAACAATCAATCAATCAATTAATTAAGTGAGAATGTTCACTTGATTGCCCAGTGTTCAATTACATTCACAGCTACTCAGCTAAATGCTTGCCAACATCCAGCTAGACCTGAACAATATTCAGGCTTAGGCTGATTGTGCAGCAATTAATATTGATACCACTCAAGTGCAAAGCATTCATTACCTTTATCATCATCAAAACCCCCACCATTATTCTTGGGGTCACCAGAAACTTAACAGGGCCAAGCATGCACACACTGTGGTTATAAAAGGTCAGAAACTGGATCTTCTATTGTCCCTACTCCTTACTAAATCACCAAAGCCTTGCCTAAGGCACAGGAATGGGATTGAATACTCATACTTGCCTCAGTAAGTGCAGCTCTATTAACAGTTAAGAAGTTCAACATGATTCAGGACAAAGCAACTGACTTGATTGGCATGCAAGCATCAGTTTCAAAGTTCACTCCCATCCCTCCATCACCAGCACACGAGCTATAAAATGCCACCAAACAATTCAACAAAGCTTCTTCAATAATTCCTTCCAAATCTGTGGTCCTTTGCAATAAGAAGGATAAGGGTAAAAGGCACGTGGAAACACCGGCACCTGTACATTCCCCTTTAAATTTGCATGCCATTCAAAGGTGTAACTTTGGCTCTGTTCCTTCATTAACACCGGCTCAAAACCCTGGAATCCCTCTCCTTCTCAGCACGGTGAAAATGCATTCATATAATTGTGTCTTACCACAATCTTGAGGGTAGCTAAGGAGGACTCTTAAATATCGGAATGTCAACAGCTACATCAGATTAATGACTTAACTATAGATCAAATTCAGAGGCATCTTGTGGCATAGTGGTAGTGCCACTATCTCTGGGCCAAGATGCCCCAATTCAAGTGTCACCTGCTCCATTGGTGTGTAGTAACATCCCTAAACAGGTTGATTTCAAAATGCCTAGATCAAATTCAGAGGGGCTCTCATGGCACAGTGTCCCTACCTCTGAGCCAGATGATCCAGTTTTAAGTCCCACCTGCTCCTGAGTTATATAAAATCATCTCCGAACAGGTTGATCAGAACACATCTACATGAAATTCATGATTATTATTGATGTGAGATGTGCCTACCAATAACATACATTGGACAAATGGACTACTTCACCTAAAGTCCCGCCTGAAACTGTTGCTGTTATCACATAGAAAATTTGTTTCATAGAATCTAATTAGTTACGCACAATATTTCACTCACAGTTGTATAAATTTGAAAAGGGATGTTTAGTAATATATAATTGTTTGTAAAATACATCTCGCAAGACTTGCCCTCTCTTAAATGACCAGAAGTAAATTTTATTTACTCTGTATTAAGTTTTAACAGCAGTGTTGTGATGAAATTGATACAAATAATGTTTAATGAAACGTATACTTTCAGAATCATGTTGACCAAAATAACTCTTTGTATGGGCCAATTTCCTTTGTTTGTTTGTGGAGTGTGGAAGTCAATGGATTGGTGATATCATTTGTGGCTCATTCCTAATTGTCCTTGCAAAGATGTTAGTGAGCCAGTATCTTGAGCCATTGCAGTCCATAAGATACACGTACATTCACAGTGCCATAAGGAGGAGCTGCAGGAGTTTAACCCAGCAACTGTGAAGGAATGGTGATAAACCTGGTCAGGATGATATGTGGCTTGGAGGGGAACTTGCATTGGTGAGGTTTCAGTGCATCTGCTGCCCTTGTCCTTAAAATTGATAGAGGTCACAGGTTTGGAAAGTGTTGTCAAAAGAATTTATGTTGCATTGAATCCCATAGAAAGTACATTCAGCTGCCACTGTGTATCAATGGTGGAGGGAGTGATCTGTAAGGTGGTGAATGGGGTGCCAATCAAGGGTTGCTTTCCCCTGTTTATTGTTCAGCTTCTTGAATGCTATTGGAGCTGCACCCCTCCAGGCAAGTGGAGAGTATTCTATCAAAATCCTTACTTGTGTCTTACAGATGGTGGATAGCTTTGGAGGAGTCAGGAAAACTATTCACCACAGAATTCTTACAGCCACAGTAGTGACATGGGTGGTTCGGTTCAGTTCAGTTTATGGAAAATGTTAACTCCATAAGGTGTTGATAGTGGGACAGTCAGTGATGGTAATACCCTTGAATGTCAAAGGAGATGGGTTAGATTTTTCCTTTGTTGGAGATAACCATTTCTTTGCACTAGTGTGGCACGAATAGCACTGACACCACAATTTGGAGAGACTAGTAGGGGCATACAGTATTGACAGCAAAGGATAAACATCAGTGGCAATACCAGTACTATATTTTCTAATAGATGTTTGATTAGTTGATCAGAAAGAAAAAGGCAGATTGCTGAAACAAGGAAGGCGTGATAGGTATGTCACAGGGTATGAGAATCAAGTGATCAAAAAAATGGGAGAGAATTTAGAAAGTGGTGGCAGAATGTTTTGGAGACAAAGCAAACAGAAGAAAAGATTCCTTTTTATTATAATGTAAGAAATGAAACTGAACACCTTTTTAAAATGTCAGTAAGACTTGCTGGAAGAATTTAGATTAGATTAGGTTAGATTACTTAGTGTGGAAACAGGCCCTTTGGCCCAACAAGTCCACACCGCCCCTCCAAAGAGCAACCCTTTCACCTAACACTATGGGCAATTTAGCATGGCCAGTTCACCTAACCTGCACATCTTTCAACTGTGGGAGGAAACCAGAGCACCTGGAGGAAACTCACGCAGACACGGGGAGAATGTGCAAACTCCACACAGACAGTTGCCCGAGGCGGGAATTGAACCCAGGTCCCTGGCGCTGTGAGGCAGTTTCGTGCCATCAGCCATTCTCCCATTAACCATCTCACCAGCTGTAATGAAATGCAAAACAATTTCTTAAAAAACATGAATGAAAGTTGATAATTGAATGAAAATTCTAATTTCTGCTGCTTGGTTGCATTTGATTAGATCAATTACTTGCAGGAGGTTATTTAATATTCAAAGTTCCTGCAGATAATTTTTGTTTCATACAATAGCAGCATTCAGATTTGTGATCTTTTATCCCAATAGATGAAATATCCATGAAATATAATTGCAAAATCTGGTTAGTCAGCAAAAATGAATGGACAGTATAATGAAATAATTTAAAAGAAAGCTCCCATCATTCAGTGTTTGCTTATGCATATATTTGCAAAATCTCACTTTGACCTTTGCCCCTTTTTAAATATACCTTTCAGAATTAAAATTCATTTTGTATTTGAAACTCAATCCTTTCACTCTCAAACTGATCTAGAAAATTTTCTGCAATCTAAGTTCACTCAAACATGGAAAAAAAAACTTTGTTGAAGAGAAATCCTCCTGAGTTGGAAGGTAAATAAACTTGGTGCTCATTTATCAAGTAAAATTTGGAATTCAGATGCTGATCTACTTCAAACTATTGTATAAGATTTTCAAAGTTGTTGTTTTATTTCTGTTCCAGTTTTCAAAGTCAATGGTGCTTGATGCGTATAGTGAATATGTAAACAACTTTAGCACTGCCATGGGAATTATTAAGAAAGTGTGTGCCAGCAAACCTGCCTTTCTGGAATTTTTGAAAGTAAGTTAATCATTGAGAAAAGTAAAATGTTGTTTCCTTTGTAAAAATTAACCTCCGGTCACACACTTGGGGCTGTCACAATGGCAAGCAGGAAGTTCTCATGATTTGTACCCAATTTTATCAAGATGGTATGTGTCTCCAAGTTAAAGAAGATAAAATTCATCAAGATCTCACTCCTGATTTGTGTCGTGAAGTCCCAGGTAGAAAGTCCACTTAGGTAAATATTGAATAAGGTTAAGACTCACTTGTAGTCCAGTCAACATTGGCTGCGTGTAAAGAATGCTGCTGATTCACAGCAAGAGAAACTTAAAGAAGAAAAAAAGGCAACAATATGCAAATGCATTTAACAGCTGGATTGATAGTACAATGAGCTTCCAACTATTATTTCCCCAGTACACCGGAATGCTGCACCCCTCTATCTTGTGACCATAATTACCAATTCAAAATCCTCATTTTGACAAATCATTTTATCATTTCATCAAATTATCTTCCCACAGCTGTTTTTGGTCTTTTCAGTTGTGAAGTGCTTTCACAAGCTGTGCTGCATTGTAAAGGTGCTTTTAAATGAAAGTAATTTACTTAATTTTATTTTGCTGCACTTTGTTTACCACTGCAGCAAAATGTAATTTTCAAATATTTTATAGGGTGTATTGTATCTGCTCAGAATAAACACAGCCTCTGCAGCCTCTCCAATGCACACTTCATGCCGTACAGTTTTGAATGATAATTTTGAGAGCTCCTACCCTTGAGATGTAGAGTGACCTCTTTATTAATTGCAGGCATATTTTTATTTAATTTCTGAAAGTGAGTGCTGCTGGTAAAACTGGTGTTTATAGCTCATCCCTAGCTGCTCTTGAGAAGGTATTATTGGTACACGAGAGTAGCGTGCTCAAAGACTTCAGAGAGCAGATGACTTCGACTGCAGTCGGCCATTAGTGATGAGTTGAATTGTTAAGTCAGATTGAACAAATTCCTGGTCACTTTTCCTGGCATCGGTCTTTTAACACCAGATTTTTGTAAACCAGATTTTGTTTGCCCAAATTGGCAAACTGCCATTTCTAGATTTGAACCATGTTCTCTAAAACAATAGTTTGGGCTTCTGTTACAGCACCAGTAATCTCTAAGAGCTATGTTCCCAAACCCTAGTTCTCAACCTATTATTCATGTAACCAACTGTGTCATAGTAACTATTGTAACTGTTAATTTTAATCATTATCTATTTGAGAGATTATACAATAATATATTAAACTTGGAGATGTTTATTATGCTGCAGATTTAACTCCTTGTTACAGGCCAGGATATTTTTAAAAATTCAGCCATTTTATGGTGTATTCCTTTGATCTGTAGCCATAAATCGAAAACCAATTATAACTGCCCCCTTGCTCCAGTAATTTACAACAAGCTATGATTCCCTACATTCCCTTGAATGAGTGCTGAGTTCTCACCGATAAAGTACTGGAAAGCACCCATAGCCCTTCTGAGGATCCCAGATAATCCAGAAGAAAGTTCTGCAAATTGTAAAATGTTTGGAAACTAATGAGTTGCATGTGAATGGGAATCACCTTAAATCCTGTCATCAAGTGTTGCTGAAATAAAACTTAATTCTAAAGTAGTTGCAGTGGTAAAAACTGTTTGCAAAATGAAAACAAGAAAAAGAGAAACTGTAGGTACTGATTTCCTTGTCTGTGAAGCCACTGGCTATGATTCACAATAACTTGACCTGTGAGCTGTCAATCTTGTCCACAGTTAATTATCTGAAGTTAAGTTATGGAGGATACTTACACATGCATTTCACATTTTCTTATAGTATTCCAAATTGAGCAGATTTAATTTCTTTAAAATATTCAACGTTGTTCAGCTGTTTATTTTCTGAAATGTCTGCACCTTTCTTGACTGAGGTGATGGGTAGGATAGCTGCTTCTAAGAGTTGTTTGATCATCGCCTGAAACATGCATGTTGTAATTTGCTTTGCCTCATAGGTAAAGTGTTGGACCTGTTAGGAAGACACCTGGCTCAAGTCCAGAGCCTGAAAATCCATACTAATGGTCCATTGTTCAACTGGCAATATTGATTGGCAGAAGAATACAGTCCTATCTGACAACTCCAGAGATGATGCTTGTGTGCTGCTCTTACCTATGACAAGTTAACAAAAGGGCTAGTCATGATTAAACTTGGGAGTTATCAGGATAAAATTTCACTGGATCAGTAGAAATCTACTGGATTGATTGAGGTTCATTGCATAACTGGATTCCTGTAGTCACAGCAAGACCAGGGATGAAGCAATAAGGTGGTCGCAATCCTTGGCATTTTTTTGCTCCCATCTACGTTTCCGGTCATGATTGTAGTAGTTGTCGTTGATGTTAAGCTAAACATTCACGTCAGATCCTCCATGAACGCAACCTGTCTCTCAGTGCCAACATTAACAAATCTTCAGTTTTCACTGAACTGCAACCCAGTCTCAGTCAGCTGGTGACAGGAGGACTCTTCACCTTACCATCTCAGCTCCTCTTCAAAATGCAGGCATTGTAGATCAAGACATTGTGGAAGAGAATCCAAAGTTATCTGGAATGTGGGAAATTGCTTTAAAATGCTACTGCAGTCTCTGGAATATTCCTAGGATTGGTCTTCGTTCCATGCACATAGACTCACGTACGTTTACATCACAAAAGGATGCCATTCTCCCCACCTTTGTCCATGCTGGCCAACAAAGATCTGACTACACCAAGACTATTTTTCATTTTTGGTCCATAGCCCTAGAGGAGTGAATATTTAAGTGCTATGAGAGTTTAAAACTCCGCTACCCTTGTGGGCAATGAGTTCTACACTCTCACCATCTTCTGAGTGAAATAAAATTCTGCACAACTCTCCTCTAAGCCTCCTCCTTCTTGCCTTAAATCTATGCCACCTTATTATTGACTCCTGTACTAATGGTAAAAGTGCCTTCCTATCCTTAACTCTGCATACTGTTACCTTGCAGTTCTTTATCCAGTTCCCTTTCAACCTTCTCTGTTCTAAGGATACAGCCCTAGCTTCTTCAATATTTCCTCCTAGGTCAGAGCTTCAACCCCGGCAATGTCCTGATAGATAACCTCTGCACTCTGTCCAGTATAAGCATATCCTTCCTAGACTAGAACACTATACGGTTATCCAGTTGTGGTCTAACCAGTGTTCCATCCACATTTCAAGTGCAGATTCCTCTGATTATCCCCAAGTCTCAGCTGACCAGCCAAGCAATGACGTATTGAAAGACTTGAATAACAACGCATCTTTAATAGTGCTGTGACACCTTGAAATTAGTCCCCAGGTCATCCAGTGTCCAAGCTATCCAGGAAATTACTCTTGTTGCCAGTTTGCAGAGCCATGTCCAATTTTTAGTGAATGAATCATGTCTCAATAAATTGTAAGCAAGCAGTTATTATTTAAAATAGTTAAAGTTTTATGTAAAAAGAAACTTAATTGAACTTACTGTAACCAAATTAGCCATGAGGTATCTACTTGTTGCACTAAGTGTGTCATATTTCTCCCCAGCAATGCCACGAGTCAAGTTCTGATCGCATTACATTGTATGGCCTAATGATGAAGCCAATTCAACGTTTTCCACAGTTCATTCTTTTGCTACAGGTAAATACTTTCTTCTGGATGCACTTATTAAGATATGGATTGTAAAATCATTTATTTACTGCCAATGACTTGGGACTGGAGCTTAGATTTAGATTTAGATTTTGTCATGCATACCCAAGGACAAAAGTACAGGAGTACAATGAAATGTTTTCCAATCTCACCACATACGGTGCCATCTTATGTAAAAGTGCCTAGGTACAAAAACTTAAGAACAAGGTAGGAAGAAATAAGGAACAAAGTTAAAAGTTAAACCTTACAATCATGTTTAACATTAATAAAAATAAGGAAATAAAGCTGAAAAATAAAACTTGGGAATAAGTTACATGAGTTCTTTCCTTTCTGCTTCACTCTGAATGTATTTTCACCATCACAGATGATAGCCATCCAGAGATCTATGTCTTACTACTGTTTAATTGATATAGAATCTTGGTGAGCCAGTTGGAATTGGAAGAGATGTTAACTTCAGAGTACTATTTAAAAATTGGTAGAAGGATCAGTCATTCTATAAGTCTGAGTGTTTATGGTTGGAGTAGTGACAGAAGAAATCTGTAAAACATTAGAGAGAATTCCTGAATCTCTGACTGACTGCATTAAAAACAACAAACTAAACAAAAGGATTTTGTAATTTTTTATATACAGTTTTATAATGAAGACCTGAGTTCAAATCTTGTCCAAAATATTGACGTTAAGCTCTTTGTATCTCTCTATGAAATAAATTTGAAGAGTTTTCATGTAGTCCCAAGGTCAACAGCATAGAATTGTAGAGGCCTACAGCACAGGAAAAGGCCTACTGATTCCATGCTGGTCAAAGGCAACCACTTAACTATTCTAATCCCATTTTCCAGCACTTGGCCCAAACCCTTGTATGCCTTGGCATCACAAATGCGCACCTAAGTGCTACTTTAATGTTATGAAGGCTTCTGCTTCTACCACCTTTTACAGGCAGTGAGTTCCAGTTCCCACCACCATCTGGATGAAAATATTTTTCCTTACATTCCCTCCGAACCTCCTGTGAATCTATGCCCCCCACCCTGGTCATTGATACCTTCCTGTCTACCCCAGCTATGTCCGTTCATGCAATTAAGTCATGTCCCCCTTCTGTCTCCTCTACTCCAAGGAAAACAACCTAGTCTGTCAAATTTCTCTCCATAACTGAAACTCTCCACCCAGGCAGCATCCAGATAAATCTCCTCTGCACTCTCTCCAGTGCTGTCACTTCTCTCCTGTGTTGTCGATTCCAATTCAACCAAAAGAAAGAGTCATATTGTCATTGTTAAAAATGAAAATTTTACTTGTATATTTGGAGATGATAACCTGAAACTGGAATAGAAAATTATTGCAATGCGCAGATGGCTGAACAATGCTTTAGTGTACTTGTGTTGCATGATGCATGACAGAAACATGTTCAATTCCCACATACTAATGTTGTCACCTTGCTGGCCATGACTACATATTATTTCCTTTTAGTTTAGATTCTTCAATCTGCTGGTGACTTGTGCTTTCAGTCAATTCAGTAAGGTGATACTTCTTTAATTTGAATGTTTTTCAACGATAAATGTTTCATACTTGTTGACTGCCACCAATGTTTACAAAAAGTCAAACTTTTATAGTTTGGACAATAATCTACTAAAAACTTAATTTGGGATGACCTTAAATCTCTCTCTCTCTCTCTTTCTGCAATTGATGAGATAAATGTTGTTTTCTCAGGACATGCTAAAGAACACTCCAAAGGGACACTCTGATAGACTACCTCTTCAGATGGCTCTTACTGAGCTTGAAACATTAGCAGAGTACTTAAACGAACAGAAACGGGAAGCAGACCAGCGTTGTGAAATGAAGCAGATTGCAAAAGCAATGAATGAGCGTTACTTGAATAAGGTAGAATTTGCTGCTTCCATATTTGAAAATAATAATTACATCAGCCCTGTTTTAATAAAAATAGAAATTATTATTAGATGAGCCGAATCTAGAATGTACAGTGAATGAATTTGAAGTGTTAAGAGCCAAACCGGTTGAGTGAGACCAGTAGTGGTGCAATTCCAACATTTTCCAGTGGATGTCAGATGTTGTACAGATGCAGCATAATGTTGAAGATCTTGTACAGTAGAAAGGAATTGATTTTTAATTTGCTGTCTGGGTATAAACTGGCTTTATAAATTGGCTGGCCATTACTGAAACTGCCAATGTAAATGAACTTTGGGCATTTTTTTGTTAGAGGTGGTGATGATGATTGCGAACAGGGCTGGGGAGATAAATCATGGGGCTTGATGCTTGTCCTGTTTCCCAGCCTTCTCTTCCCATCCATTTAACCTTACTCGTCAATCATGCATGTTGCTTTATCCCCATTTGGAGATTCACCAATCTTCTTGAATTTAAAATCTTCATTCTCGATTGTGGACTTCATACGTTTCAACTGGTTACAATTTTTATTCATCAATTACTGATATTGTGCTAGTGTAGTTCTTATGGGATGAAATTAATGTGCTGCAAGGATTTTTTGTTTAAGAAATAAATGAAAAACTAATTGGACTGAAAATTCATAGAGTGTAATGAAACAAATTAGAGTTCAGAAAAATGTACTTGAAAAAGGAGTTGGGTTTTAAGCATTGTATCTCTGTTACTTGCCGATTGATGCCATGATCTACCTATTTCTGGTGTCACTAACTCCTTTTATGAGTATGTTATCAGGCACACTTTAAACTGGAAATGTGTGTGCACATCACCAACTCTGCTTCACAGCTTTAAGTGACCTCAGAGCACCCATGAATTCAATTTCGTCCCATTCTTTCCTGTATGTGAATCTTGCTAAGTGCAATAAATTGGCCACCAGAGTTCCCTTCAGTATAACATTGACTACAAAAGTATTTCAGGAACTAAAATGCACTTTTTTGTGAAGTTGTGAAAGGTATCTGTAAATGCAAGGTTGTCTCTATTTAAAGCTTCCATAAAACACACTTGAACACACAGATAAGATGTGTCTGACAGAGCCTATAAATACTGCATCACTTCAAATCCAATCACATCAATAATAAACTCAACTGAACAACTGCATTACTTTTGGGAAAAAATAACCTGACAACTTAGGACACAACTGGGAACGGAATGCCTCTTACCTCTACAGATATTTACTCACGTTATCTGTCACTTCCTTACAATTAGTGTTTGTATTTTATTGGCAAGAATTAATGAAGAGTCATCCCAACTGCATGCTAATGCATTCATCCATTGTTGATTTCCATCGAGCACCTTCATGATGTTCTTTATATCTTATAGTCTGGTAGTGGGCCAGCAGCTCCAAAGGAGGGGAAGAGCACAGGTGATGGCAGGCTATGTCACCCAGAACATAACTTCAAGTTGCAGATATATACAGTACAGATACAGATCATTCAGTCCAACTCGTCCATGCCGACCAGACACCCCAAATAAATCTTATCCCATTTGCCAGCATTTGACCATTCCCCTCTAAACCCTTCCTATTCATGTACCCATCCAGATGCCTTTTAAATGTTTTAATTGTACCAGCCACCACCCACCTCCGCTGGCAGCTTATTCCATCTAAATACTTCCCTCTGTCTGTAAAGGTTGCCCATGTCCCTTTTAAATCTTTTCCCTCTCATCTTTAACCTCTAGCTTTGGACTCCCCCGCCCTGGGAAAAAGACCTTGTCTGTTTACCCTATCTATGCCTCTCCTGATTTTATAAACCTCTATAAGGTCATCTCTCAGCCTCCAGTGCTCCAGGGAAAATAGTCCAAGTCTATTCAGCCTCTCCCTATAGCTCAATTCCTCCAACCCTGGCAAGTCCTTGTAAATCTTTTCTGAATCCTTTCAAGTTTCACAACATCCTTCCTAAAGGAAGGAGACCAGAACTGCATGCAGTATTCCAATAGTAGCCGAACCAATGTCCTGTACAGCCACATCATGACTCCCAACCCCTATACTCAATGCACTGACCAATAAAGACAAATATACAAATGCCTACTTCACTATCCTTTCTACCCATGACTCCACGTTCAAGGAACGATGAATCTTGCACACCAAGACTCTTGTTCAACAACACTCTCCAAGACCTTGCCCTGTAAGTCCTGCCCTGACTTGCCTTTCCAAAATGCAGCAACTTGTCAAGTTATCCATTGCACAGATTCCGTTTCTCCCTCCAGGACAATTGGACCCTGAACTGTGGAAATATGTCCTGGAGTTGAGCAAGTGAAGGGCATTTCCGAGTCAGAGGATTCATAGATCAATAAATATAAAAGGAGGCCACTCAGCCCACCATGCTTGTGCTCACTTTTTGAAAGTCCCACTCTACCTTACTGCAACATTTGCTCCAAATCAAGTCCAATCCCCACTTTTCTGAAGATTATCTGCTTTCCAGTATTACATTTGCAGTTTTGGATGCCTTACCTTTATGTTCCTGGGATATTTCTTGTTTATGTTGAGATCTAGATGGTAGCCAGAATAACTTTCAGTTGCTGCAGCATCCTGGTGGCCTGGAGAGAAGCCAGCAGGTTACTGTTCCATGTGGCAGAGACTCTTCAGGAAGGACACTCATGATATTCACTCAAAATTGGGCGGATAGGTTTAAAAGGGATTCTGATTGACTTTAGTAATACACTTCTTCAAGGACCGCAATTCCCCCCCCCCGACATGGTCGACGATGCCCTCCACCGCATCTCTTCCACTTCCCGCTCCTCCGCCCTTGAGCCCCGCCCCTCCAACCGCCACCAGGACAGAACCCCACTGGTCCTCACCTACCACCCCACCAATCTCCATGTACAGCGCATCATCCGCCGTCACTTCCGCCACCTCCAAACGGACCCCACCACCAAAGATATATTTCCCTCCCCTCCCCTAACCCGATGTGGCCTCCTCTATATTGGGGAGGCAGGCCACCTACTTGCGGAGTGTTTCAGAGAACACCTCTGGGACACCCGGGCCAACCAACCCAACCACCCTGTGGCTCAACATTTCAATTCCCCCTCCCACTCCACCAAGGATATGTAGGTCTTTGGACTCCTCCATCGCCAGACCACAACAAAATGATGGTTGGAGGAAGAGCGCCTCATCTTCTGCCTAGGAACCCTCCAACCACAAGGCAGGAACGCGGGTTTCACCAGTTTCCTCATTTCCCCTCCCCCCACCTTGTCTCAGTCAAATCCCTCGAACTCAGCACCGCCTTCCTAACCTGCAATCTTCTTCCTGACCTCTCCGCCCCCACCCCAGTCTGACCTATCACCCTCACCTTGACCTCTTTCCACCTATCGTATTTCCGACGCCCCTCCCCCAAGTCCCTCCTCCCTACCTTTTATCTTAGCCTGCTGGACACACTTTCCTCATTCCTGAAGAAGGGCTTATGCCCGAAACATCGATTCTCCTGTTCCCTGGATGCTGCCTGACCTGCTGCGCTTTTCCAGCAACACATTTTCAGCTCTTTAGTAATACACTGTCATGCTGACAATATCTAAGCAGATCAAGCCTCACAACCAATTGTCAGTGTAGATACAGTAAATATGAAATTAGGATGTGTCCTGATTTCCAATTAGTTGCTTTGTAGGTGGATTAAAGTGAGGTTTTAACACTCGCTGGAAATAGGGAAAATATGGTTTGTGGTAAGCCCAGTAAGAGCTCAAATAATTTTTATATCTGCACAGCCTCTATTCCTGCTTGAAATTGACAAGACGTGCCAGCTGGCCGACGAGGGGAGATGAAGAATGGGGGGGGACTCGAAACTGCTACTGTCCCTGATTTTGAAACAATTCATAGGGAGGGGAGTCCTACTGGGTCAGGCTAGAGGAGTGGAGTCTGGTTTGGAGAGACTCAAACATTGCTTCTACAAGGACTTTACAAAGAAATGTCCAAAACCTCTTCCACTTTTAATCCTGGTCCCTCTTCCCATTAGGGTATTCTGGAAGGAAAGCCAAAGCCACTTCCACTGAAGGCTGGAATTGAAATAGTGATAGATTTCAATGGCTTCGTAAGAATAAACTTAATGAAGGATCCTACCAAATTTTAATAGGTTTCCTTTCCCACTTACTCAAAAGAACAAGTTAAAATTGCAGGCCGTGCAAACAAAATTTCCTATCTTAGCAGTTAAGTCTCTGTGATTTTTGATAAGATTCATAGCTCAGGTTGAGATTCTGGTTGCACATTTGCTTGCTGAGCTGGAAGGTTTGTTTTCAGACATTTCATCACCATGCTAGGTAACATTATCAGTGAGCCTCCTATGAAGCACTGGTCTTATGTCCTGCTTTCTGTTTATGTGTCTTGGCTTTTTAAGGTGGGTGATATGGTTAAGTCTCTGGTGATTTCTACAATAAATGGTTTCCACTGGCCAGTGAGGGCGTGACATGTAGACAACATTTAGCCAATGTAGTGTCAAGAAATTCTAGTAGAACTGAGAATTGAAACAAGCAAGAGGAAAGCTTTTCAATATCTGTGTCATAACCGATGAAAGGAAGATGGTTGTGATTACAGGACACTTACTGTCAATGCTCTGCCTAACCATTGTTAACTTACTTTCCCTATCTTGCTGAGAGTGAGGATACTTGCTGATGGTTCTGAAATGTTCATTTCCATTCACAACTCTTTTGACACACAAGCAGACTTTCAAGACCACACTGGAAGTTGGGAAACATCAGAGTTTGCACTGATAAGTGGAGCATTAGTGCTGAGCTATGACTGTCTCCAACAAGTGAAATCTCTGAATTTCAGCATCATGCCCTATCATTTGTGACAAGCTTAACTGGGTCAGCCATAGCAACAATGTGGATAATAAAGCAGGCTAAAGGCTGAGTATTTTACAATGGAACTGGCTTCCCTCCTGTCTTCTTAAAACTTTACAATTGTGGTAACCACCATGTCAGGGTAAGCATAACTGCAAAAAATTCAAGCTTCATTTGGGTCTCTACCACTTGGCTCAATATGCATTCCTGTTCATGCAGTACCATCCTTAGGGTACATAAGCAATTTGGCAAACTTTAATTAATCAGCATCTCCTCATCACATCACCATAGCCAAGAGGTAGGACAAGAAAAGAATCATGAGCTCACCATCACTTCTAGATTGTCCACCATTCTGCTTTGGATACCCTGATGAATCAAAATCTCAGGATTTCCTACCTAACATTAGAATTGGAGCAGGGACAGCATACATACAGTTTAATGCGATGGCCCACACCCATCATCTCTGTGCATGTGAAGTCTGAAAATAAACAAGGTCTTGGTAGCATTGCTGAGAATATGCTTGTGAATGTCTAATTAGCAGATAGTTCCATAATCTAGATTGAGCGTTCAAAGCCCCCAACTTCTGGTTTTCAGGACAGGCCAAAATAGGGGATAAAACGTGGCACAAGCAATAGAAACACAACATGGCTACAGCACAAAATGAATGTAGTTGTTAAGACTTACTCTGCATATCTTTTCACTCAACCCACTCTATTTGAAAAGAACATAGCCTTTAAATTCAGCTTTCAAAAGTAAAATTAGGAGGAGACGGAATGCCTCTGACTATTCTAACAAGTTGGTGTGGATAAATGTATTTGCATTGAAAGCTGATGCTTGCAAAACATGAAAACTGCCTCTATTTTGTACAGTGAGAACAAGTTAAACTGGATTTTGAGTTATCGTAAATTTAATACAATCTACCAAAAATATGTATTAGCAGAAGCAAACTACGTGTTAGAAAGTTAATCTCATGTTATTCTAATTTCACATATTATTTACACAAATGAAAAATGGATGTCTTCTCCCTGTGTATATGCCCTAAGTGTATGATGGATCATGTTGTAAAGATTACCACTGCTGGCAGTGTCCACACATTTCTGTCAATTTAAAACAAATTAGCACATCTTTGAGCTAGCAAATAACTGGATTAATGAGAGTGAAACCATCTGCTCAGCTTCTACAAATTAACAGCTGCTCAAAATATACTAAGAAGACTATGTGTATTCGTCACGCAGATTATGGTAGCATGAGATTCCTAATGTCTGTCTGTGATGAAAGGCAATTGTAGCTGAAATAAAATATTGTTTCAGATTTTTTTAGTGAAAATACTATATCAGATCTTCAAATTTGAGTTTGAGTCTGTCATCGTGGGAGAGATCCCTCGAGGCACCACTACCAAAAAGTAGCATGAGAGTGAAGCAATTGTTGAAATGTACAAATTATTTAATTAATATCAAAGTTGCAGAGATAATGGAAAGAAATTCTTGCCATTATAGGTAAAAATGCTATAGTCCCAGTGGACAGCAGATGTGTTCTCTCATTAGAGAGAGATGACTGATGGGAGTTTAATCTGCGGGTTACCTCAGCTCAGGCAAGGGTAGAGATTGAGAAAGTAGACCCTTCATGGTAACTTCAGCCGGTGCAGGAATTGAAATGCACTTTTGGCATCGTTCTGCATCACAAACCAGTGTCCAGCCAAATGAGCTTGCTGGTCCCCTACTTGCTATTATAAAGTGATTTTCATAATGCTAAATTAGATTAGATTAGATTCCCTACATGTGGAAACAAACCCATCACCTCAACGAGTCCACACCGACCCTCCAAAGAGTAACCCACCCAGACTCCTTTCCCTACATTTACCCCTGACTAATGCACCTAACACTATGGGCAACTTAGTATGGCCAATTCACCTGACCTGCACATCTTTTGGAATGTGGGAGAAAACCAGAGCACCAGGAGGAAACCCACGCAGACCACAAAGTACATCTGAAATATAGTCACAACTGTAATCTAAATTGATGATTTATATCCAGCAAGATCTGACAAATGCATCAAAACATCTGTTTTAATCATGTTGGTTTAAAGAACAAGATTGGCTTTGATCCCAGAGGGAATTCTCCTCGTGTCTTTCAAAGAGAAATGTCATGGGATATTTTATGTCCAGCTGATGGCAGACAGAGCTTCGAGTCATAGAGTTGTACAGCACAGAAACAGACCCTTTGCTCCAACTCATCCATGCTGACCAGAGATCCTAAATTAATCCAGTCTCATTTGTTAGCATTTGACCCCATCCCTCTAAGCCCTTCCTATTCATATACCCATCCAGATTCCTTTGAAATGTTGTAATTGTGCAGCCTCCACCATCACCTCTGGCAGCTCATTTCCATACATGCACCACCCTCTGTGTGAAACAGTTGCCCCTTCGGTCCCTTTTAAGTCTTTACCCTCTCACCACTTGAATGAATGATGGCGATTTGGTTGCTCTTAAAGAGGAAAATACTGCCAACATTTACTTTATTTTTCGTATTGTATGCAGCAACCTTTTCTTTCCACATTCCAAATTGCACACAGCATAGAAAGAGTTGGATGCTTTCCGTGGTCATTACAACAATACAATTGCCTCATTGCTTTGAGTATTGGTAAGCTAGGAAAATGTAAGTTGGTTTTGACAGATAGTGCTGACATTCATACTGGCTGATAGATTTATTCTATAAGCAATTCCTTGCCTGAAGCCAGTGCTGCCTTTCTGCTTCACTTAGTGCTGAGGAGCAATTCAGATAATTATTTAGCTCAATGCTTTTACCTCCAATAAGCTAGCATCTAATGCACTGCCGCATCACTACTTTGGCGCTACTATTGCAATCCACAATAATATCTTAACATTTATAGAAGTCACGTTTCTTTAAAACTTTGGTTTGGAGGAATATTCCCATATTTGTACCTACTACAGTGAGATGAAGTAGAGTGGGAGAAGGCGCATGTGAGTCCTGAACTCTGGTACAGATGAGTTGGATTGAACAGTCCATGTGGAATTACCTTCCCCTGTGATGCCAGCAGATGGTGCTTTTGATAGGATTGACATTGACAGTGACCGGGAACAGTTTCCTGTTATTCAGCTACCCAGTGTGAATCTTGCCACCACTTTCTCTGTTACATCTGCTGTTCACATTATACGTGATACTGTGGCTTTTTAAAAAAAAACATTTCCTTTTCTTTCGCCACTTTCTTTCTGATTTTTCCCTTTGAGACCTGTTAAGCTATTTGCCCCTCCCTTAGCCTCCATTCTGTTTTGGAAGCAGTGTCTCACTCCTGACCTCAGTTTCTCTCTTTGAATCCCCCTATTTTAAATCTCTAGTCCTGAGCAGATATGCCTTTGACAGCCAACCCATTATCTGACTTTCTCTTTTTGTTTCCCAGTCTAGTCAGAGGAATCCTGCAGCTTCTCACTTGTAAATCAGCAGTATCAGTTGGACATCTTTACAATCTGTTGTCTGACCCAATATTGAATCTTGCTTGCTGTGCTGACAGTTTGATTGCCATTCTTCCAACCTGGCACTTGCCTCCTATATCATAAGAGCCAGTGGCTTTGGACGAGTTATCCAAAGCCCCGAGCTTATGGTCTCAGGACATAGATTCAAATCCCATCATGGCTGATGGTGAAATCTGAATTCAATAAATTCTGGAATTGTAAACAAAAGCTCCTCTAACAACTACCATGTAGAATGCCGTTAGAAGCTATCTAGTCTTTAAGGAGAGGAAATATGTCATCTTTCCTCTCCTGAAGATTCCTGAAGAAGGACCCGTGCCCGAAACGTCGATTCTCCTGCTCCTTGGATGCTGCCTGACCTGCTGCGCTTTTCCAGCAACACATTTTCAGCAATATGTCATCTTTACCTAGTCTGGCTAATGAGTGACTCCAGATCCACAGAATGTGGTTGGCTCTTAACTGCCCTCTGAAATTACCTAGAGGGCCAATCAATTCAAAGCTGATTAGGAATCAGCAGCAAATGCTGGCCTTCCCAGTGACACCCACATCTGATGAAAGATTAAAAGTACCCCTTTCATTTGATGTAAAAACAAAAAACTTAAAGTACCCTTGAGACATCTAATGTGCTTCATAGCCGGTATTTTTTAATCACTGTTGTAAAGTAAGAAAACCTGGTAGTCAATTTATGCACAGAATTTTTGACAGCGTGTTAAATGACCTGTTCATCTATTTTTAGTAGTGCTTCTTGAGAAAATTGTATTGGCCAGAAAGAATCTCCTTTCTGTTCTCCTGGTACCATTGGATTTTTTGCATTCAGGAGAAATGACATGTATAGGCCCCCGTTAGTGCTTTATCAGAAAGTTGCAGCACTCCAATTATGGGCTAAAGTTCCTGCCCAAATAATACACGTGTTGCTTTGGGATAATATTTGACCTCCTGACTCAAGCCAGAGTTTCTTCATTGGCTGGCACTGGATTTTAGGTACCACCTGATGTGATGCCTCTTCTAGTTTGGTGCCTACCTTTCCTCCCATCCATACTAATTTCAGTAAATTGGGCAGTAGGGCATCTAGGAGTACATCAATTATTTGTTTAAATAGATCATCTAAATTGACGTTGTCCCTTAACATTCAGCAGGAAGCCAGCTGCAATATGTTAAATCAGAAAGCATGAAAGTTAGGAATAAATCTAATAAATGAGGGCTGCATTCATGATCTATAGCCTCTGGGGTGCAGAGTTGGCTTAATAGATCTCTAGGTAAAAACAACGACTGCAGATGCTAGAAACCAGATTCTGGATTAGTGGTGCTGGAAGAGCACAGCAGTTCAGGCAGCATCCGAGGAGCAGTAAAATCGACGTTCCGGGCAAAAGCTCTTCATCAGGAATAAAGGCAGAGAGCCTGAAGCGTGGAGAGATAAGCTAGAGGAGGGTAGGGGTGGGGAGAAAGTAGCATAGAGTACAATAGGTGAGTGGGGGAGGGGATGAAGGTGATAGGTCAGGGGCGGAGGGAGGGTGGAGTGGATAGGTGGAAAAGAAGATAGTAGGTAGGACAAGTCATGGGGACAGTGCCGAGCTGGAAGTTTGGAACTAGAGTGAGGTGGAGGAAGGGGAAATGAGGAAACTGTTGGTCCACATTGATGCCCTGGCGTTGAAGTGTTCCAAGGCGCTTTAGGGAACATCTCCGGGACACCCGCACCAATCAACCACACCGCCCTGTGGCCCAATATTTTAACTCCCCCTCCCACTCTGCCGAGGACATGGAGGTCCTGGGCCTCCTTCACCGCCGCTCCCTACCACCAGACGCCTGGAAGAAGAACGCCACATCTTCTGCCCACTCACCTATTGTACTCTATGCTACTTTCTCCCCACCCCCACCCTCCTCTAGCTTATCTCTCCACGCTTCAGGCTCTCTGCCTTTATTCCTGATGAAGGGCTTTTGCCCGAAACGTCGATTTTACTGCTCGGCGGATGCTGCCTTAATAGATCTCTGTCCATTCCCTAGATTTGCAGATAACTTTGATCAAAATAGTTTATTTAGCTATTTATTTGAACCAACCAACTAGTATTTATTAGTCCCAATGTTCATTGCTCATCACCCAAGCTCTTCACTGTCATAAAATTGAATTTCCTTTGAATTTCCATTAGAAGGTCTTCCAGTAAATAGCGAAGATTCCTCTTCTGCACAACTAGCATGCATTGGAGGCTTGACTCATTTTTGCTCATTTAAAAACAATGATTGGAAAACCATATGCCAATCAGCAATACATGTATCTGTAGTTTACAGGTGTACTTACACAATTTATACACGTATAACATGATCCACTGTTACTTTCTCAGCCCTGCTACCTATTTCTCAGTATTTCCTGATGATGTGATAGTAGTTTCATTTTTAAATTGTCTAATTGCTGGTAGTTGATTGATGAGAGCTAGATGGACAATATACAAGCGTTAATTTTAACAAACAGAAATATTTTGCAGAAGGTATTTGTAACTTCTAAATATCCAAAGAGTCGAGATCTGCGTGGGGAAACTTTTTCCGGCCTTTGTCGATTTCAAAACTTGGCAATAGTATTATAATCTGAGCCCAAACTGATGCATGACCTGGAAAAATTGTGAACTGCTGGAAAAGTATGTTTACATTTCAACATATCAATGTGAAATAGACACCACGAGTGTAGTGTCTCACATGGATTGACTTCTGCATTGTGAAGTCATTTATTCCATCTGGCTTCTGCTTGCACTAAATGAAAAGAAAATACTGCAATATATCTAAAAACCCAATATTGAGAGTTCTTGTGAAAACATTGAATGTTATTTCTACATGACAAATCATTTAACCCATGAAGTGTTTTCGCATATACTTTCAGTACCTTAGTTTCTAATCATGAGGACTGCATCTACATATTCCTCTGCATTTTCTTTATGAATTACCTTTCAAAAAGCTACTCAAAACATTTCTACCAGATGTTTTGCATTTTAAACCATAGTTCCTAGCTCACTGCCCCATCGCCCTGTGATATTTTACCATTTAAATCTTACTGTTTTCACCATTCAGAATTTTTTGTTCAAAAAGATAAGAATGCAAAGAAACCTGAAGTTTTGATTTTAAAAAAAAAACAATAACACTGAAGGTTATGTCAAAAGAGATGCAACAATTTTTATACAACTGCTTCAGCTTTGACGTTTAACAGTCTAAATTACTGGAGATGGGGTTTCCAGAAATGCCGTGCAGCTACATGACAGGAGAATTCAGATTATCCAAGAGCCTGCCAGATGTGAAGCTGTTGGTAAAATTTAGGTATCAACAGGAATTATAAAAAAAATTATTTGAGGAGGGTTTTTGTATGAAAAGTACAAGGCATTTCCTTACTGTGTTATGATTCTGAGGTCAGTAGTGAAGCAAGAGCACTTGCTTGATCAGATTTGATCTCAGATAAAAACTCACTGGGAGGTTTATCAGTCTCTGTGGTGAGAATATGACCTGTCTTGAAATGCTGAAGATTTCAGCATTACTTAATTGGGATTCTCTATGTGGAGCTGCAGTCATGTCATCAAACTGTCCAAGGAGTCAGTCACGTTCAAGAATTCTCATTGATAGTCTATCAGGGAATGAAGTGTGCTAAAATTGAATCATTTTGTTAAGAAATACATGCAACAAACAAAGAATGGGACACGTGCATAGGCAAAAGTAGAAGCTAAATTATACATTATTGCAAAATTGTTTTGAAGTTTTAGTTTAAAAATGTAGCCGTTTATTTTAATGATTGCATTTAACAGTAGTACAAAATTAGTGAATCAATTTTTTTGGAGTCTGATGCTTTGTTCAGCAAGAGTTATTTCTCATGTCACTGTTTTAAAATCACAGTACATATGATTGAACAGGGTGCCTTTATAGGGATTTCAAACAGAAAGCAAAAAAGTGAATATTCTTACCACATCAGCCAAACTAAAGGCTCCAACGAGATTGAGGAATGGGGTTGAAAGCATAGCCTATGGCAGAGTAGCAAGTGGCAGATTGTAATGTCAGACTTGCAACATTACTCTGCGCTTGTGAGTAAAGTTGCAGTCTGATTCAAAGGCATCATGATAGCAATTATTGCCATTTTGTACCCAAAATCTACACAGTTATGTTAGATGTGGTGCATTGCATACAATCCTGATCACTTAATTATTGTTGGAATGTTACATAGAAAAATAAGCGCAGTACAGGCCCTTTGGCCCTCGATGTTGCGCCGATCCAAGCCCACCTAACCTACACTAGCCCACTATCCTCCATATGCCTATCCAATGCCCGTTTAAATGCCCATAAAGAGGGAGAGTCCACCACTGCTACTGGCAGGGCATTCCATGAACTCCCGACTCGCTGAGTAAAGAATCTACCCCTAACATCTGTCCTATATCTACCACCCATAAATTTAAAGCTATGCCCCCTCATAATAGCTGACTCTATCAAAATACACCTTACACGATGCTGTATCATTTAACCACTAATCCACAACTGTTCCAATACAGGCAGCATCCCTGAAACACACCCTTGGCAAAGGCAATTCAACAATATAGTTATTATCCTTAGGTGCTGTCTCTCTCCAGTCTAGGAGGAGGAAACACCAAAAGAAAATCAATTGTTGCCTTTAACACAGTGGAAAACAACCAAAATGAAATTGGTAATCTGCAAAGCTAATGTATGAAGGAATATCATGGAAAATGAGCTTGTACTTGTTGAAGTAGGGATTAGATTGAGGCAATTTCATCAAAGCTTTCACAATTCTGAAGGCGATTCACTAAGCTGGCTTGGGAAAAAATCTCCATCATGTTAAATTGTTTAAATAATGGGCAATTTAACTTTAAAATGAGAGAACTTTTATAGGGAAGCCAAGTGGGAGTCTTCTATTCTTGAAATGGTTATTTATACATTCTTCAGATAAGTTTGCACTGATGAGGTAAAGATGATGTCCATTAAATCTAAAAATGTATACTGTTTATCAGTGTTTGTTTATTGTGAACCAGGAAAGTCTTTCACGTACTGCCCATGATCACATTGAATTGGCTCAATAGGCTAGTAACCTTGTCCTTATTCCTTTATCATGTTCTTGGATCCTAAGAAGTTACAGTGGATTCTTTATAATGCAATTTCTAATTGACTTGTTGAAAAAATATGAGAAGAAGGTAATGAAGCAAATTATATAAATGGATTTGTGAGGCAGCTAAGTGGGTCTTCAAAGAAAACAGGCTAATATTAATCAAAAACAGAAATTGATGGTGGGACTCTGCAGGTCTGGCATCATCTATGGGAAGAAAGCAGGGTTAATGTTTCAAATCCAGTGACTCTTCATCAGAACAGTTCTGGCGAAGAGCCACCAATTCAAAATGTTAATTCTACTTCCTTCCTGCAGATGCTGGTAGAGCTGAGTTTCTCCACCAATTTCTGTTTTTTTGTTTCAGATCTCCAGCATCTGCACTGCTTTGTTCTATGTTAGGTGAGTTTTACTTTTGGCAATGACAGTTACCTTCCTGACCATGATACAATATGGTCAATACAACAGAATATTTGCCCACAGGCCGTTTATTAAGGGCTATGTAGATGTAGAACTTACTCAGTAACTGAGAGTCATCCTGCATAATGTACAAGTGAAAACATTAAGACCGTGGATGGAAAACCACAAGGGGTCGGAAACCCCTTTGCAAGCCTCCCCATCCTCAAACCCACCAGAATGCATGTCGCTAGTGTCCTATGACTGCTTTGAACTCTGTAGTGCACACTGCTGGGGCTGCAGGCAGGCCCACTGAGAAGACTCCATGTATTCTACAATGAGGGAGGTCAGGGCTATTGGGTGACAGTATTTGCACACCTTAGAGAAAGGGAAGGCATGGGATTTTAAGTACAGGTCATTTTGCTATAATGCGCATTTTGTTAACATGAATTTGCTATAACAGGATTGACGAATTGGGGACACTATTTCTAAAGCATGAAGTTTCAAAGCGCGTGTTGGTTATTACGTGATTCCGGCCCCATTAGTTTAAATGGCGTTGTTATTACACAATTTTCTTATAACGGGATTGTACATGAAGGAAAGAAGAGAGCTTTTGTCTTCCCAGTGGGCAAAGAGCATCCTCCAAAGATTCTCACTGGCCTATCCATGCCAGCTGTGTCGCAACATGAGCAGAGTGCTATTGATGTCATTTGAACTTTTAACAATATGTGAACCCTTAATTTCTTAACACATGGTGGCAGGCTGCTGGTTTAATCTATAACAGGGGTTGTGCTCAGGGAATGTGGACGAATCACCTAACTTATTTTATGTGCCCCTACACTGAAAGCCATCACTGCAGTAGTGTATGATGTACAGCCGTAGAATGTTCAGTAACTTTTATGATTTGGAGATGCTGGTGTTGGACTGGGGTGTACAACGTTAATAATCACACAACACCTGGTTATAGTCCAACAGGTTTATTTAGAAACACTAGCTTTTGGAGAGCTGCTCCTTCGTCAGGTAGCTGTCACAACTACCTGATGAGCAGCTCTCCGAAAGCTAGTACTTTCAGAATATTGTGGCAGAGAAAGAGACCATTTGGTCCATCATATCCTTACTAGCTCCCATCTCAGAGAGTCTGAGCCTTCCTTCCTCTTTCACCATAGCTCGATAAATCCTTTCCCTTCAGGTATTTATCCAAATTCCTTTTGAAACACCAGGTCACGTGCCTCCACTACATGTTTAGGTAGTGCATTTCACATCTTTACTCACTATGAGAGGAGGCATTTGGTCCATCATATCCTTGCTAGCTCCCATCTCAGAGAGTCTGAGCCTTCCTTCCTCTTTCACCATAGCTCGATAAATCATTTCCCTTCAGGTATTTATCCAAATTCCTTTTGAAACACCAGGTCACGTGCCTCCACTACATGTTCAGGTAGTGCATTTCACATCTTTACTCACTATGAGAGGAGGCGGGGGTGGGGGTGGAGAATGTAAAAGTCTTCAGCTCATTATTGCATCTTCTCATATTCTTCCGAAGTGGTTGTGCTGTAGATCATTTCACCATGGAAACCGTTTCCACCCATGGTGAAACCCGTCTGATTTTGAGCAATGCAACAGAATCTTTTCTGAATCTTCTGTAAGGAGAAAACCCTCCATTTCGAGTTGACCTTCTTAACTGAACTACTTCTTCCCTGACCCATTTTTTATGCCTTCTTTGCAACCTCTCTACAGTCCTCGAATCTTTCCCAAAACGTGGTGCCCGGGATTGCAGACTATACTTCATTTGAGGCCAAACCTATGTTTTGTCAAGATTTATCATAGCATCCTTGCATTCACACTCTGTACCCTTATTTATAATACATAACATAAGAACCAGGAGCAGGAGTAGACCATCTGGCCCTTCAAGCCTGCTCTGCCATTCAATAAGACTGTGGCTGATCTTTCCATGGCCTCAGCTCCACTTACCCACCCTCTCACCATAACCCTTAATTAATTTATTCTTCAAAAAAATCGATCTTAGCTTTAAAAACATTTACAGAAGAAGCCTCGACTACTTCACTGGGCAGGGAATTCCATAGATTCACAACCCTCTGGGTGAAGATGTTTCTTCTCAGTTCAGTTCTAAATCTGCTGCTCCTAATTTTGAGGCTATGCCCTTGCTTCACCCACCAGTGGAAACATCCTCTGTGCTTCTACCTAATCTATTACTTTAATAATTTTATATGTTTCTATAAGATCCTCCCTCATTCTTCTAAATTCCAATGAATATAATCCCAGTCCACTCACTCACTCTGGAGTCAACCGAGTGAACCTTCTCTGCACCCCCTCTAGTGCCAGTACCTCCTTTCTCCAGTAAGGAGACCAAAACTGCACTCAGTACTCCAGGTATGGCCTCACCAGCACCCTATGCAACTGCTACATACCCCCCTGTTTTTAAACTCAATCTCTTTAGGAATGAAGGACACAATTCCATTTGCCTTCCTAATAACCTATTGTATCTGCAGACCAACTTGCTGTGATTCATAATGACCCACTATCTGTCTGTTATTTAAATCTGGCCCTGCCACCTTCAATGTTTCATGAATATATACTTCCAAATCTCTCTGTTGCTGCACTCCATGAATCCTATATTTTCTACAATCTTTCCTCATTGTTTCTATCAAGATTTTGGATGGATCCAAGATGGCGGTGATCTACGAAGATCACGTTGCAGAGCTCCGCACCACAAGCCGGACGAAGTCCTAGCCCACCCGCCCTGGACCACCACGATATCCTGGGACTCTGGAAAGGTCATGGAGTCCCAGCAAACTGTCAGAGAGCAACTTAGCTCGGTCTTTGCTGTCCAGGGATGCCGATGAAAGGAGGAGGTTCATCCGAGGCCAGGCCCGGCCCAAGCTGCAGGATCCTTGGACTCGATTTCTTACCAGGTCCTGGTGATGGAGCCAGTGAAATCTCGGGAGATGTTGGGCAAGCAGATAGAGGAGAAGCTGGCCCTGATCTCTATCATGTTGCAGAAGCATGAACAGCAGCTGGAAGTCTTGGAGAAAAGGATGGATGAGGTAGAACAGAGAGTCTCAGTGGTGGAAGCTGATACCGGTTCCTCCAAGGATAGGATCCAGGCCCTGGAGACGCAGGTCCATAATTTGCTTCACCAGATTGATGACCTCGAGAACAGGGGTAGGAGAAAAAATATTCGGATCGTCTGTCTGCCGGAGGGTAAGGTAGGTGAGCGGCCGGTAGAATTTATTGAGGACTGGTTGCTGAAATTCCTTAACTTGGAGGCTGGAATGTGAAGTTTGAAGAGTGAGAGGGCTCACCGAGTCACGGCACGGAGGTCTGGTCAGATCTGGACCAATATACTTATCCTGTCTTGGTGGAGTTTCATCACTATAGAGATAAGGAGAGAATCGTGGAAGTTTCCAGAATCCAGGACAAGGATCCAAAGGCCCTCGTTTACGAAGGCTCTGAGATAATGTTCTTCCAGATCTTCTCCACGGCGATGATCCGGAAAAGAAAACCCTATAATGGCATTAAGAGAAGACTGAGGGAGCTTGTGATCCAGTACTCTGAGGTATCCAGCGGTGCTTTGATCACCTTAGATGGATCCATACATCTCTTTGAACGTCGGAGAAGACAAGAGACTTTGTGGACACATTAACTTAATCTGAACAATTTAGTATGTGCAAATAGTAGTGTTGTTTGAGTATGTCTCTGTTTTTCTTTAAAAAACAGAGGAATTCCAGTTGGGGATTTCTTTACCTTTGTTTATTGGTAATAATTTGGTCTAAACTATGTTTGGGGGCAGTTGTGATGTACTTTCAGTTTTAAGTTATACCAAAGAATGGGTGGGGTGCTTACTTTTTTTTCAAAATTTCTTTGTTCACATTGTTATTTCATGGTATTTTCTTTCTTTTTTGCTTGCGTTGGTGGTGCGGATCCAGCTAGGAGGAGGGAAAATGGTTGGAAAGGCTAGATGCCTACTTATGGGCAGTTTATGCCCGGTTCAGGTATTTAAATGCCCTGGCTGCAGGATTGCCAGCAAGATGGGAAGTTGGGTTCTGGGATGTGCAGATGCCCCCTTTGGGCAGAGGGTGAGTTCCCCTATTCAGCGCCACTGCCGCTTTATATGTTGGTTTGTTTTTTGGTTTTTATTGTATATAATCTTTAACCTTGTAGGTTTGTTAACTGTAGTGGGTTTAGTTTATGTAGTTTTTATGTTCGATGGATCTTGCAATACTAAGACTCTGCAATTTGTAACTCAAGTTCTTCCTGTCTGGAATCTAAATGTCACTGCAGTAAGGTTATGGCTAGTGACTTGATGAAATGGTGTACCTGGAACATCAAGGGGAGTCACTCATCAATTAAGATGAAGAAAGTACTTTGGAGTCTTAGAAAGGAAAAGGTGGATATTACATTATTATAGGATACATACTTGAATGATAAGGAGTATTTGAAACTACAGCAGAGTGGTTTTGATTGGGTTTACTTTTCATCTTTTAATGCCAGAAGTAGGGGAGTGGCTATATTGGTTAAGAGGAATCTCCCATTTAAGTCACGAGAGTGTGTTAAAGACACACACGGGAGGTTTGTAATCCTCAAATCCCTGATAAATGGGGAAGAATATGGTGTTTTAAAAGTCTATTGCCCTCTGGCCCATCCCCTCAAATTTCTGGTCGATGCATTCTCTACATTGATTAGTCTCGAGTCCTGACATATCATTATAGGGGAAGAATTTAATTGTTTTATGGATCCCACAGTAGACAGGTTGCCCAAAGGCCCTTCCAATACCATCTGTACAAATTGAATAATTAAGTGGATCTATGTGTGGAGTTAGGGTTGGTGGACGTCTGGAGGTGCCTCCACCCTACAGGCAGGGATTTCAGTTTTCTTTCCAATCCACACAGATGTCACACCAGGATTGATTTATTTTCTGACCCCCGTGGCAACCCTGGACTTGGTGGCATCTTGTACGATTAGTAATATTACCATCTCCAATCATGCTCCAGTGTACCTCTTGGTTAAGATTAACAATGCTATGGTGGGCCCAAGGCATGGGAAAATGGATCCCTTTATCCTTAAGTTTGTGGAGTACTTCTCTAAGGAATTTCGGGCATTCCTAGAAATTAACTCAGGCTCGGTTAGTAGCCCGTCCATTCTTTGGGAAACTGCCAAAGCCTTTGCCAGTTAGTTATTTCCTGCTCTGCCAGTAGGAAGTGGCAGAAGGGCGAGCAGCAACATCTCCTCGAAGCATAGTTGAAGGCAGCCGAGAAGGTTTACTTTGACAGGCCCTTGTTGGCCAAGCTACAGAGGAATATGGTGCTGCGGTCTGCATTGAATTCTGTGCTCACGCAGACAGCAAAGAAGGAACTTACTTTCACAAAGCAAAGGTTATATGAGCATGGTGACGAGCCGGGCAAGTACAAGGAGCGCTCCTCAAGCCATTACATCGATTAGGGAAGGGTCAGGGAACCTAACATGTGATTCCAAAAAGATTAATGTGGTATTCTGGAGATTTTACTCTGAATTATACCAATCTGAGGGTTGTGAGGAGGGGTGGACCAAGATGGAAAGAGTCTTTTCTCAATGCACACGTATCAAAGCAGAGGTGCAGGATACCTGTGAAGCAACCTTAGAGTGGAATGGTGCCCAGTCCTGATGGACTTCCTAGCGAATTCTATGAGGAATTTATAAGCATATTGTCAGGCCCGATGTTCAACATGTTCAATGACTCATCCAGTCATGATCATCTCCCACCATCTCTAAGAGAGGCCAATATTTTGCTTATTCTTTTAAAAGGGAATGTCCCAGAGGACTGTGTTTCTTACAGGCCCGTTTCACTCTTAAAGTTTGACTTTAAAATCTTCTGAAGGACTCTTGCATTAAGGCTGGAGATTGTGTTACCTTCTATTGTTAAAGAGGATCAGACAGTCTTCATAAGGGCCACAGATCCTTCAATAATGTTAGAAGACTGCTTTATGTAATTCAAGCAGGAATTGGTGATTTCTCTAGATGCAGAGAAGGCATTTAACTGAGTTGAGTGGCTGTATATTTTTATATACTCTGGAGTGGTTTAGCTTGGGTGAAGTCTTTATAAGATAGGTAAAGGTTCTCCACAGTGACCCTCTCGCTGCAGTCATCACCAATGGGGTACGATCAAGCAACTTTAACATTTTTAGAGGCAGTCGGCAGGGCTGTCCCCTTTCGCCACTGGTTTTTACATTGGAGATTGAAGCAATGGCGGAGGCCATTCGTAGGGATCCCAATATATCGGCTCCAGAAGTGGGGTCAAAATTATATAAGATTTCATTGTAGGTGGATGATGTCCTCATTTTTTTTTTTGTCAAATCCAGCGTTTTAGCTAGCTCACTGGATACAATGATTCAGTTCATTTGGTACCTTTTCGGGGTACAAGATTAATTTTGCAAAATCAGAGGCTAACCTATGGGTGGTCTTACAAAGGTACTAGGTCTAGAGGGTGAATCTCGATTCCCATTTAAGTGGTCACAGGAGGGCTTTATGTTTTTGCCCATATTCATCTCTCCAGTTCTTGATTGGTTGTTTAAAGCTAATTTTGTTCAAAAGTGGAAGGCACTTCCAGTCTCATGGTTAGATCAAGATGAATATTCTCCACTGTTTGTTGTACCCTATCCGGCTGCACCCCCTGATTTTTGATAAGCAAACGTTCAGGGTACTGAATGGCTGGTTCAGCTCTTTTATTTGGCATCGTAAGTGGTCCCTTATTAAATTAGCTAAAGCGCAATTGCCTCACAGACTGTTGGGGAGTGGATCTCCCAGACATTAAATAACTACCAACTAAGCTCACTTTTATCTTACGCAAGTGATGGGGCTTGTGGGGACCCTCTTTCAATATGGTTAGATATCGAAACTTCTCCGGCAAGGTGTCTCCTTACTAGCTTGCTGTTTTTGGACAAAATGAGGACAGATAAGGAATATTGCCATAACCCAATAGTTACCAATACTGTTAAAGCATGGACAGCAATTCAGCAGAGGGAAGGCAATTTTGGCAAAACATCTTTTCTTGCACCTATAGTGGGTATACCAGGTTTTCAATTGAGGATGATGAATTCAGGATTCACACATTGGGCAGTTAGGGGTGTGTCTTGCATGGGTGATTTACTTGAGGGAGACTCAAATAAATCTTTTACTAATCAACACGGAAATACGAGCTATCTAACAGGGACCTCTTTTATCTTTTTTCAAGTTAGGGATTTTATTCAAAAAAAATTACACTTTTGACTGATCCCTACAAATCCAACATAGAGAGGAGGGTGCTCAGTGCTAAGAGTACACTTTCTGTCAGCACTTTATATCATCAATTGGGGGGTGGCCCCAGAGATGAGTTTGATCGACTCTGCAGGGTGTGGGAGAGAGAGCCAGGTGTTGAGGTCTCCTCAGAGGCATGGGAAGATATTTGGGAAAACCCAAGAAAGATATCAATTTGCAATAGGACCCATGCTTTACAGTTAAAGATTCTCCACAGGGTCCACTTGGCTCTGAATTATTTGTCAAAATTTAAACCAGGGGTGTCTTCAACATGTCCCAACTATAAGGTTTGTATGGGCACTCTTACCCATTGTCTCTGATCCTGTGCTAGGCTTCAAATATATTGGAGTGCTGTGGCGGGTGCAATGGAGGGGATTTTCGATGTAAGGGTGGAGAAGCTCTCAATCTCTCCATGGCCTGCCCAGTGTATTCCCTGTAGATGCGCATAAGAAAAAATTTCAACATCCTTACTTTCTGCGCAAGAAAGAATATCTTGTTAGGTTGGGTATCCAAAAATCCCCTGGGCCTGACGGTTTTGGTAGAAGAATATTATGGAGCATAGCCCCTTGGATTTTCTCACAAATGTGGTACAGCACAAAACTGAGAACTTCTGTCAGACATGGCTGCCCTTTTTGGAATACCTGAACACCGATTTGTCTCCCACACTAATAAGAGCTTTTATATAGCCGTAACAATTGTGCTTTGAGTCCAATATCCAGAGAGAGGGGACTGCAAACATAAGAATAGATAAAAATTAATGCTCTTGATATTCAAGAGTTAGTGTTTTGCTTGGCTGAGCTGTATTATTATTATTTATTATTAGTTTGTAATTTATTTAGTCAAGTTAGTTGGGTTTTTTAATACATATTTATACATTTGTACATGAGAGTATTTTGGGTTTTTTTGGTGTTCTTTCTTTACATTGTTTTGAATTGTATTGTTTTATATTTGTAATATTTTAAAAACCTATTTTTCAATAAAAATATATTTTAAAAAAGTTTTACCTTTCACATGCCCACATTCCTTCAGTTTGCCTGCCTTTGAAGTTCCAGACAATCCTCATATTTCTCAATGCTTCCAAGTTTTGTGTCATCTCCAAGTTTAGGAATTGTGCCCAGACAATCCAAGTCTCAGCCATTAATACAAACAAGAAAAAATTGTACCTATTATGCTTCAAGCTTGCTGGCAAATCGATTATGTGTACTTTTTAATTAAATGCCTCTTGGAAATTCATGTAAACCCATTGACTGCATAATCTTTATCAAACGTGTGACAACATACCTTCAACAAACCCTTCCTGTTTTTCTGCAGGATAATTAATCTGCACTTATCTCAATGAAAGTTAATTTTGTTCAAGGTTATTGTTTCACAAAGCTTTCCCACTGCTGAAGTTAAACTGACTGGACTGAGATTCCCAATTTTATCCTTGCACCCTTTTTTAAACAAGGATGTCAGATTTGAAATTCTCCGCTTGTTTGTCAATGTCCCAATGGTGTGGAAAGTTACATCCACAGCCCCTACTTTTCACATTCTCACTTCTCTCCACACCTTTACGTGTATCCCATCCAGTTTTGTGTGAAATGGACGCAAGCTAAATGCCTGGTTTAAAAGATTGGCCACAAATGAGTTACCTAATCAACCCAGTTAAAAATCGCACAATACCAGGTTATAGTCCAACAGGTTTATTTGGAAGCACTCGCTTTAGGAGTGCTGCTCCTTCATCAGGTGGTTGATGAAGGAGCAATGCTCTGAAAGCGAGTGCTTCGAAATAAACCTGTTGGACTAGAACCTGGTGTTGTGTGATTTTTAACTTTGTACACCCCAGTCCAACACCGGCACCTCCAAATCATGACTAATCAACCCAACTCTCCTAAGTCAATTTTCTCCACTCATCAGACTGCTTAAACAAAATGCCTTCCGTAAAACTGGCCAAGCCAGTAAAGCTTTGAAGTATGTGTCCTCCAATTCTGTTTGCTTTTACTTAACACTAAAAATCGGTTTGGTGTTTTATGGTTATTGTTTGAAGGTTTACTTTAGCTTTAACCTCACTGAGCTCTGATCTATATTTTCTGTTTCATTCCTGCTTTTTAGTGCCATTTGTATTTTTACAAATTCATTAACAATTAATATTCTCAGATTTGCAGATTTGTACACAAGCTGATATGCATGAATAATTGTAACTTGAAGAAGCAATATACAGATTTGAGTTTGTTGCTGTTTTTGGATCATGATTGATTACACTGGTAGATACATGTTTTACACTTGGGTATGTTCTTGTGAACTTAGGAGGATATTCAGATGTGACTAGATGTCAGACAAATGGGTAGGCTATTGGGATTTTCAAGTCTAACTTCCAAATTGCTCCCAGGAAGAAAGTTTAGATCAACAGTTTTTTGAAACATTCAGTGAATTTTTTGTATCACAACAATGTGCCTTGATTATTTAGCTGTTTCACATCGCTAGAAAAGTAGATATGTGTCGAAGACACATGCAGCAATTAATGCAAAAAGGAACAGCATATTCAGGCAATTGAGATTCACGATGAGCTCTAAATCACTGAGTCTTGCTAATTGTTTTACAATGTTGTACTGTTTGCAGTCACAGCCTCTCACTCTCCTCCTTTCTGTTATTCGAAGAAGTTGTTAGATTTGTAACTTAGTGGTCCATTAGACTTGACACAGAAAGATACATTTAGCAATTAAATACTCCTTTAAAAAACATGATCATTTCTACCGCAATGGCGATCAAGCTCTCTGGTCCAGAAATTGAAAGTATTGAATATTTCAAACTCATGCTTGTAAGGCAAGTCGATTGTTACGGATTTTTAAAATTCTGTTTTTCATATTCTTCCTTTGCTTTTTTTTTTCCCTCTTGATCCAATCTTCCTTTCTCTGTTGTGCCTTACTTGTCTCCAACTCCCCTGTCTTCTCTGTCATTCCTCTGTTACTTCTTCAACCCTTAAATTGAATTAGTGAAGATGACATTCATAGTCCTGTAATTCACTGAAACCCAGATTTCCCCTTTGACTTGCTATCAGCTTGCACTTGCAGCAAGAAACAGAGCACAACCTGAGGATGCAAGATGTCTTAATGAAGCATCCGTGCAGTGGTCTCCTTGAGCACGTTCTGACTGTTGTTTTGAGTGAGTTTCAGCTTGATGAATCTTTTGCCTGGTGTTTTAGCATATGTTTTCTGCAGTTGATCTGTATTAGTCAGTTATGCCCCACTTTTGTATTGTTACAGCTTCTTCGTAGTGGAAACAGATACCTCATAAGGTCAGATGACATGGTGGAAACTGTTTACACTGAGAAAGGAGAAATTGTGAAAACCAAAGAGCGACGTCTGTTCATGTTAAATGATGTTCTTATGTGTGCTACAGTCAGCTCTCGGTATGTACAGCAAAATGTATATACTAAATCTCACATCTTGCATAATATTAGTGTGATGGTTACTATCTTTACTTATTCAATTCCTGCGTAAAAATCTGTGGCCCACAGGAATGTGAGCAACGTTGCTGTTTCTCTAAAAGCTGTGACCCTTAAAACTATTTCAGTAACATGACCACTGCTGCCTCCTCTCCTATAATTCTCACCAAGTTCCAACTTTCATTTTTACTCATCAGAAGCTTCCTTGTCTCCCCTGGAAAGTTTGATGTTTTTTCCATCAGTTCCTTAACTGATTAAACTGAGATCTCTATCAGTTATTCAATCCTAGCTCACTTTTTCTACATATCGAGTTGTTTCACAGGAGTGATGTGCCTACTTGCTCACTACCGAAAGATTCAAGCTTTAATTCTTGAAGCAAGGAAACATCAAATGCTAATCTTGTACATTTGCAAACTTTCACTTCATGTCAGATAGAAAAATGAATAATAGCCAAGAATGCCTGCAGAAACATTCAGAGAGGATTCCCTTGGTGAGAAGCTTCCTTGCTTATTTGAATGAATATCAAGAAGTCTTTAGAAAGTTTTAGGTTTTGTTACTGGTCACTCATAGTTGCTAATTTGCTCTGCTGTTTTTGGATGTTGTTGTATCAGGATCTAGCTCAGTGATTAGCAGCTCCTTATTTACTCCCAGTTATGTCAGTGAGCCTGGAAACCCCTCAGATGCATTTCAAATATCTTGTAGCTCTAAAAAACACAAAGGTTACACAGTTTTAAACATATTTTGCTGAAAGCAACGTTTTTGGTTGTTCAAATGGTGTAATTGCTTTGTGAAATCTTAGCAGACATATCAGTTTGTTTTTGGATAGGTTAGACTTTATTAAGGCAAGACTGTGTTACATGTCCATGATTTACAATTGCCCAACAATGAGGTTGACTTACTGCAAGAACTGAATATCTGTTGGTAGACAGATGATTAGCTAACAATATTGTGGGGGAAGTGACACACAGTGATAACGTCACTGGATTAATAATACAGAGCTTTAGATTCTGAAAACATGGGTCCAAATCCCACCAAGGTATTTGGTAAAATTTGAACTTGGAATTCTGGAATTAAAAACCAACCATTTGGTTCATGAAAGCCCTTCAGGAAAGGAAATGTGCCAGCTTTACCTGGTCTGGTGCACATGTGACTCCAGACTGACAACAGTATGATTGACTTGTAACTGCCCTTTGACATAGCCTTACAGACAAAAATAAACTGCAGATGCTGGAATCCAAAGGAGACGAGCAGGAGGCTGAAAGAACACAGCAAGCCAGGCAACATCAGGAGGTGGAGAAATCTGAAATAGCCTAACAATCCACTCTGTTTAAGGACAATTTAAGGTTGAACAACAAATGACACTCACAGCCTATGTGAGAATTCTTTTTATATAAATGAGTGCTGATGAAAACAAATGAACCCTATACCTTGGGGATAGATTGTTTCGAATGAACTTTTTTATCTAATTATTATTATCAATCCCTTCTCCAAAATCTCACCATGAGCTATTTTCAGTTACATGCACGAACTCCATCTATTTATGGAAGCCCCTTAGTAGCCATTCTTCATAAGGAATCAGAGAAAAATAATATGGATAGTTGATCATGTAGGTCAACTAAGCTTGATTTTATCCAAACCACACACCAGAGGCTGTTAGTCTTGAGGATTTGGAAGCTTAGCTGAACTTCTAAATGATGTCCCAAAGTCCCAAGTTGTTGCAGGCAGACACAGAAATTCTGACTAAGATCAGTTAATTCAGATTGGAATAGCCATGGAATTTGAGGCCGTTCTGGTCTGTATGGCTGGAATCGCCTTTAGTGATTTAAGCCACTGAAGAAGCTGCAGCTTCATTGTTTAATAATGTCTATTTCTGGAAATATTGTTGTAAGTGTTAATCCTGTGACACAAGCTCATCATTCACTTGTGCTGTCCAGCTGGAACTCAGACATCCAACATTTAAATTTTATGATTATGGCCATCTTTTTAATGACATGATATGAGGTTTCAGCAATATCTTTGCAATCAGCTGTTCTTACTTCACCTCCAGAATGTATGACATTATTCCAAAAAGTAAGCAGCTAAAAACAATAAGTGAGTTAAAACAGCCATTTCAAGAAACCTGAGGTACTCAAACTGTCCTTCCCTTTTGCTCCATCTGTCCCTCCCCCCTATTTTGAACAACATTAAACCCATCACATTGCCAGAATTGGATTTGAAACATTAAATCTTTCTCTTGCCACAGATCCCAGCCCTACTGATTTTCTCCACTTTCTGTTTCTTTTGCTGATCAAAGGTGTGCCCTATCATAGAATCCCTCTAGTGTGGAAGCAGGCCATTCGGCCCATTGAGTCCACACTGACCTCCAAAGAACATCCCAACCAGATAAACCTCCCACCCTATCCCATGGCTAACCCACCTAGCCTGCATATCCCTGTCCACTATGGACAATTCAGCATGGCCAATTCACCTTACCTGGACATCTTTGGACTGTGGGAAGAAACCCACACAGACAAGGAGAATGTGCAAACATCACACGAACAGTCACTTGAGGGTGAAATAGAACCCAGATTAGCTACGGGGAATACAGGATTACAGGGATAGAGTTGGGGGGAGTGGATCTGGGTGAGATGCTCTTCAGAGGGTTGGTGTGGACCTGATAGGCCAAATGGCCTGCTTCCACACTGTAGAGATTCTGTGATTTTAATCAATTACTCAAAACATTTTGTAAGCTAGCACAATTATTCTGGTTTTGTGCAGAGCATGTAGGGTCACTAAGTAAGATAAATTTGTGAAAATTTAGACCTACACCTGTATTGACATGTGCCAAATTATAATTAAATCTGGTTCTGTAAAATACTGTTTTTTTTTGTCATGTTGAAAGAAGGTGTTATTATAATTGGAGGAGTTACAACAAGGAATGTCTGATTTTCAGTCAAGTGTTTTTGCTTCCTGCTGGTTTGTGTTGACTAAATATAGCCCTGTATGTTTATTTAATAATACAATCATGGAAGAGAAATATAATTCTGCTGTCATGAGATCAATCATTGGTCTCCCTATTGATTTTAGCTTTTGTGTGATCAAATCAGACCATTGTTTTATAGTATGAAAAATCTGTGGCTAACAGTTTTGATTAAATCATTTTAAATGAATACTTTTTAATATTAATATTGTCATATAGTTTTGATGTAAAATTACTGGAAACAGCACTTCTTTAGGGTGTGATATTCCTGTTGAAAATATTGATCTGGATTTTAAAGTCTGTGACAGGTGAATGTCACTTGCTATGCTTGCATTGCACAGAGAATGTGTGTGGGCTTTAGCACTGCAGTTTGTGTTACAGGGCAATCATATTAGTGTCCTGAAAAGGAAGCGAGCTCCTGTGTGACCAAACCAAACAAAAGTCTATTTCCTGAACCAACCAGATTGAAGAATCTTCACTGATGGAGTGCCGCTTGGTAATTTGTTGTACAGCACTGTTTCAAGCACTACAATGTAGGCTTCCATCATTTACTAGGGGCAGGCACTGTCAAAGGTCACTGCTGATTTTAATTCATTTAAGGAATGTGTGCTATTCTCCCTGGGTCCACAATTATTACTCATTTCTAACTGCACTTGAGAAGGTGGATGTGAGTTGTCTTCTTGAACTGCTTCAGTTCAATTGGTTGTAGACACTACTACTGTTAGGGTGGGAGTTCCAGGTTACTGACCCAAAGATGGTGAATGAACAATAATATGTTTCTAAGGTCAAGATAGTGAGTTGCTTAAAGTTGCAGGTGGGGGTATTCACAAATATCTACAGCCTTTCTGTTTCTAGATAATGGTCTGGGATTTGGAAGGTTCTGTCAAGGAGTCTTGGTGAATATCTGGAGGGAATCCTGTAGATGATGATCATCAGTGATGGAGGGATTGGATGTTTTTGGGCATGGTGTCAATCAAGGGAGTTGCTTTGCCGTGAATGGTGTCAAGATTCTTGAGTGTTGTTGGAGCTGTACTCATTCACGCAAGTGGAGAGTATTTCATCACTTGCCTGAATGAGTATTTCATGACTCTCGTGATGTGTACCTTGTAGATGGTAGGCAGATTTGAGGCATAAGGAGGTGAGTTAATCACTGCAGAACTTCTGGTTTGTGATCAGCTCTTGTAGCCACAGTATTTATAATTCAATTTCTGGCCAATGGTAACCCCTAGAAGGTTGATAATGGGGGATTGAGTGATGATAATGCCATTGAATGTCAAGGAGCAATGGTTAGATTTTCTTTTTTTTGGAGATGGTCATTCCCAGCACTTGAGGCAAGAATGTTACTTGCCACTTGTCAGCCCAAGTCTGGATGCTGTCCATAGCTTGCTACATTTGAACGTGGACTGCTTTGGAATCTGAGGGGTCACAAATGGTGGACATGGTGCAATTACCAGCAAACATCTTCACTTCTGACCTTATGGGGGTAAGGTCATTGATGACACTTCTGGAAATACGTGGGCCCAGGACCTGACGAACCTCCTGCAGTGTGTCTAGATCTGAGATAACTAACCCCTCAATTATTCCTTTGTGCTAGGTTGACTCCAACCAGCAGACAGTTTTCCCCCTAATTCACATTAATTCTTGTTTTGCTAGATGAAATAACTGCAGAGAGGCTGGTAACCCATCACCAAGCCACCTTTTATTTACATGTGCACTGTACACGGGCTGTGACCAGCCAGCTCGAATCCAGTCTCTAGACTGATGAGACCTTCTGAATCTCTTTTTTTTTGACCAGTTATACTTACTTTACTCAACTTCTTCAGGGATATTATTACATACCTCTAAAGCAGATGGGTCTTGAAGCCAGGCCTTCTGGCTCAGAGGTAGGGATATTGTTTATAAGGCCCCAAGTCATGGTCCACATAGGCACCAGCGACATAAGTAGGAGAAGAGATGGGGATTTAAGGCAGAAACTCAAAGGGCTAGGGTGGAAGCATAGAGCTAGAACAGAGTTGTCATCTCTGGTTTGTTACCCATGCCATGTGCCAGCAAGATGAAGGAAAGAGAGAGAGAGAGAGAGGAGTTGAACACATGGCTACAGGGGTGGTGCAGGAGGGAGGGATTTGGATACTTGGATAATTGGACCTCATCTGGGTAGGCGGGACATCTACAAACAGGGTGGTCTACATCTGAACCAGAGGGGTACCAATTTCCCGGGGTGGGGTGGGGGTGGAAATTTGCTAATGCTCTTCAGGAGAGTTTAAACTAATTCAGCAGGGGGATGAGAACCTGAATTGTAGATTCAGTGTACAGGAGGTTGAGATTAATGAGGTCATAAATAAGGTTTCATGGTCGCAAGAGTGTACCGGCAAGCAGGAAGAAAGGTGATTTAAAGTGTGTCTGCTTCAATGCCAGGAGCTTCCGGAATAAGGTGGATGAACTTGTAGCAAGGGTTGAGACTTTGATGTTGTGGCCATTTCATAGACATGGTAGAGCAGGGACAGGAATGGTTGTTGCAGGTTCTGGGATTAAGATGTTTCAGTAAGATCAGGGAAGGTGGTAAAAGAGGGGGAGGTATGGCATTGTTAGTCAAGGACAGTATTACGGTGGCAGAAAGAACATTTAATGAGGACTCATCTTCTAAAGTAGTGTGGGCTGAGATTAGAAACAGGAAAGGTGAGGTCACTCTGATAGGAGTTTTCTATAGACCCCCAAAAAGTTCCAGTGAGATAGAGGAAAGGATTGCAAAGGTTATTCTGGATAGGAGTGAAAGTAACAGGGTAGTTATTATGGGTGACTTTAATTTTCCAAATATTGACTGGAAACGCTGGAAAGGGATAGGTAAGTACCACGGGGAAGGAGTTAAAGCTGGTGAAAGGCAATTACAATGCAATTAGGCAAGATTTAGGATGCATAGGATGGCGAAGGAAGCTGCAGGGGATGGGCACAATTGAAATGTGGAGCTTGTTCAAGGAACAGCTACTGTGTGTCCTTGGTAAGTACGTACCGGTCAGGCAGGGAAGAAGTGGTCGAGTGAGGGAAACGTGGTTTACTAAGAAGTTGAATCTCTTGTCAACAGAAAGAAGGAGGCTTATTTGAGGATGAGAGGTGAAGGCTCGGTTAGGGCACTTGAGAGTTACAAGTTAGCCCGGAAGGACCTAAAGAGAGAGCTGAGAAGAGCCAGGAGGTCAACAGAAAGAAGGAGGCTTATTTGAGGATGAGAGGTGAAGGCTCAGTTAGGGCACTTGAGAGTTACAAGTTAGCCAGGAAGGACCTAAAGAGAGAGCCAGGAGAGGACATGAGAAGTCTTTAGCAAGTAGGATCAAGGAGAGCCCTAATATAGGTATGTCAGGAATAAAAGAATGACTGGAGTAAGACTAGTCAAGGACAGAAGTGGGAAGTTGTGCATGGAGTTAGAGGAGATAGGAGAGGCGCTAAATGAATATTCTTCATCAGTATTCATATTGGAAAAAGACAGTATTGAGGACAATACTGAGATACAGGCTGGTAGACTAGGTGGGATTGAGGTTCATAAGGAGGAGCTGTTAGCAATTCAGGAGAGTGTGAAAATAGAGAAGTCTCCTGGGACAGATGGGATTCATCCTAGGATTCTCTGGGAAGCTGGGGAGAAGATTGCAAAGCCTTTTGGCTTTGATCTTTGAATCGTCATTGTCGACAGAAGACTGTAGGATAGCAAATGTCCCCTTGCCCAAGAAGGGGAGTAGGGACAACCCTGGTAATTATAGACCAATGAGCCTTACTTCAGTTATGGGTAAAGTGTTAGAAAGGATTATAACCGGTAGGATTTATAATCATCTGGAAGGGAATTAGCTGATTAGGGATAGTCAACACTGTTTTGTGAAGGGTAGGTTGTGCCTCACAAACTTTATTGAATTATTTGAGAAGGTGACCAAACGGATGGATGAGGGTAAAGTGGTTGATATTATATATATGGATTTCAGTAAAGCATTTGACAAGGTTCCCCACAGTAAGATATTGCAGAAAATGTGGAAGTATGCGATTGAGGGTGATTTAGCGGGTTGGATCAGAAATTGGCTAGCTGAAAGAAGACCAAGGGTGGTGGTTGATGGGAAATGTTCATCCTGAGTTCATTTACTAGTGGTATACCACAAGGATCTGTTTTAGGTTTACTGCTAACAGTAAGATATTGCAGAAAATATGGAAGTATGCGATTGAGGGTGATTTAGCGGGTTGGATCAGAAATTGGCGAGCTGAAAGAAGACCAAGGGTGGTGGTTGATGGGAAATGTTCATCCTGAGTTCATTTACTAGTGGTATACCACAAGGATCTGTTTTAGGTTTACTGCTATTTCTCATTTTTATAAATGACCTGGATGAGGGCATAGAAGGATAGGTTAGTAAATTTGAGGATGATACTAAGGTTGGTGGAGTTGTGGACAGTGTGGCAAGATTGTGCAGGTTACAGAGGGACATAGATAAGCTGCAGAACTGGGCTGAGAGGTGGCAAATAGAGTTTAATGCAGAAAAGTGAGAGGTGATTCACTTGGAAGGACTAACAGGAATACAGATTACTGGGCTAATGGTAAGATTCTTAGCAGTGTGGATGAGCAGAGAGACCTTGGTGTCCCTGTATATCGATCCTTGAAAGTTGCCACCCAGGTTGATAGGGTGGTTAAGAAGGCATACGGTGTGTTAGCTTTTATTGGCAGAGGAGTTGAGTTTCAGAGCCATGAGGTCAAGTTGCAGCTGTACAAAACGTTGGTGTGGCCACCCTTGGAGTATTGCGTACAGTTCTGGTCACCGCATTATAGGAAGAATGTGAAAGCATTGGAAAGGTGCAGAGGAGACTTACTAGGATGTTGCCTGGTATGGAGGAAAGGTGTTATGAGGAAAGGCTGAGGGAGTTGAGGCTGTTTTCGTTAGAAAGAAGAAGATTGAGAGGTGACTTAATAAAGGCATATAAGATGATCAGAGGATTAGATAAGGTAGACAGTGAGAGCCTTTTACCTCGGATGGTGATGGCTAGCACGAGGGGACATAACTTTAAATTGAGGGGTGATAGATATAGGACAGAGCTCAAAGAATAGTAAGAGTGTGGAACACCCTGCCTGCAACAGTCGTAGACTCGCCAACTTTAAGGGCATTTAAGTGGTCATTGGATAAACATATGGATGATAATGGAATAGTATAGGTTAGATGGGCTTCAGATTGGTTTCACAGGTTGGCGCAACATCAAAGGTTGAAGAGCCTGTATTGTGCTGTAATCTTCCCTGTTCTATGTCTGTCAGCCAGGGCTGACTGTCTAGTCCAGTTTAACAACTCCAATCAAGAATCTCATACCCAATGAGATTCACCTGGCCATGGTTCCAATTACTACACTACGACTCCTTGATGCTATGTAGACTGAAATGTAGCCTTAATGTCAGAGGTAGTCAATATCACCTCACCTCTGGAGTTCAGCTCTTCTGTCCATGTTGGAAGCAAGGCTTTGATGAAGTTGGGAGCAGAGTGGCCCCCACAATGTCTAAACTGAGTGTCAGTGAACAGTCTATGTTGATGACCCCTTCATCACTTGACTGATGATCGAGGATAGACTGACTGGATGATAATTGGCAGGGTTTAACTTATCCTGCTTTCTCTGTGCAGGATGTAGTTGGGCAATTTTCCAAATTCTTGGTTTGGTACTTCTGTTGCAGTTGTGCTGAAACATCTTAATTAGGGGCACAACAAGTTCTGGAGCACAAGATTTCTGGACTATTGCCAGAATAGACAGCCACCTTTCAGTTGCCTTTGCAATATCCAGTGCCTTCAGCTGATTCTTGATAACTCTTGAAATGAATTGTCTGAAGACTGGCATCAGTGATACTGGAAGAGGAACGAGCTGGATCGTCTTCTTGGCACTTCTGAATGAAGATTGTTATAAATGTTAAACTTTTGCGCTGATGAACTGGGCTCCTCCGTCATTGAAGAGGGAATATTTGTGGAGCCTCCTCCAGTGGGTTGGTCAATTGTCTACCATCATGCATGTCTGGATGCAGTAGGATGGCACAGCTTAGGTCTGATCTGTCAGTTGTGGGATTGTTTCGCTCGATCACTTGGTGCTTTTTGCTGTTTGGTGCACAATTTGTCCTGTGTCGTTGTTTCACCAGGTTGACACCAAAATTTAGGAATCCCTGCTGCTGCTGGAATGCCCTCTCCACAGAACCAGGGTTAATCCCCTTGGTTAATGGTAGAGTGGGAGATACGTCAGCCAATGAGAATGTGGATGGTTTTCAGCTGCTGTTGATGGCCCACACCGCCTCCTGGATGCCCAGTCTTTTGTTACTGGATCTGTTCAAAGTCTGTTCCATTTAGCACAATGGTAGTATCACACAATACAACAGAAAGTGAGACAATTTTGGCACTAACATCCAGACATTAATAAGAAGAACTTTGCAGCGTTGATAAGGCTGAGTTTGTCATTGTTTCCCGAGCCGAGGTCGATCTTAGGCAGTCCTTCAGGTTTCGCTCCATTAAGACATTTTAGTGCTTTGGATATCATTGTTGAACTCCATGCAAGTTACGTAGGTAGCATCTCACAGTGCTGCCTGCCCTGGAGAATTGATGTTGTCTGTATTAAGCCATTTGAAGTTGCACTGTGCGAATGTATTTCTCTCCCATACAGTCTAAAGCAGGAGCCTTTAAGTTATATTTATTTTTATGTTAAATAATTTAGAAAGAGAAAAACAGAGTGTAGAATAAAACTAAAAGATTAAATCAGAGCTGAAGGAATTGAATCTCTGACATAATTAAAATCACCACAATGAGACTCCTCATTTATACCCAAGAGAATAATTGACAGCAATTACAACTTATTTTGTTATTAAAGACTCACATACGCTTGAATGGAAAAATCCAGACTTCTTGTTGCATGTTCAGTATGTATCTAATTGATAGCTGGGGGTGCCTGAGGTAGACTTGGAACCTTGCTCATGGGAATGAAAGGTATAACAAACCACCAGTAACAGAGGCTGCCAAGAAAAACAGCTCAGGCTGAAACCTTCAGGCAGAACACACATGATGAATTGAAAAGGGTAGCTAGGTACTGCAATTTCGCATTTTTCATTGAGTTAAATAATAGATTTCGTGGTCAGGTACAGGTGTGGCAAAGGTTGTGAAAGAGATTGGACAGAACTTTGGAATTTCTGTATTTAATTGTGTGTGAATGGATACCAGAAATTGCTTTTCAATTTACCCCTTGATAACCTCTTCTGACATTCTTGTTGGAGGTTACTGATGATGTGAACATTTATTGCCTGTCCTTAATTGGTCTAATTGTTTTCTAGCATGTAAAGTCATTTATGTTTACTAAACAATTTCCAGCAGATGCTGGTTCTGATTTACCATGAGGAGTAGTTAGATTTACCTGACATTCTATTTGACTTTCTTATTGCCTTTATCAGTGTCCACCATGACAACGGTGGTGCAATACCCTCTGGACTGAGATACTTGCTGAAGTGGAGTGTACCGCTTTCTCAAGTTGATGTTGTGGAATTTGGGATCAGTGAGGATCTGGCAGAGAAAAGTAGATTTACCCCACCACATTCTGGAGAAAAGATTCTAATTAGTACAAAGCCAAGTAAGTACATTTTCTCATTTTGATAAGTCATAAATCCAAACCCTCAAGACATGTTTTTTTTTTGGAGTGTAAGACATTTTAATCGTTCTTACCGGAGTTTCTAAATTTGCAGGCTGTGTTCTACTTGGAAGTTTGAATCCTTTTGTGCTTCTACTTTCGCTTTACTGGTTTCGTTATGGTCCAAAAGAAGACCATGCAACCTATCGTGTTGCACTAACTGTCCATGCATTTTGCATTGAGCCGCACCAAACCCCTGTCTTCTCCCTTAACTGTACACATTGTTTACATTAAATAACCACCCAGTGCCCTCTTGTATATTTAAAATGAACCAGCATCCACCACACTTCCAGGCACAGCATTCCATTTGCTTCCAGTCTTGAAAAGGTCATTCATTGCACTGTTATGTTGAAGAAGGGGGCGGTTAGTTCATTTGGACTACATGTCATTCAGAATAAATGCTAACAGAATGAGTTCAATTCCCATTGGACAAAGCAGATTTGTGACCTAATTCTTGGCCCATCCTCTTGAGAGTGGAAGACGATGGCAGATCACCTCGGACAGCATCAAGTAAACAGCTCAGGCTGAAGTATCAACAGCCAATGAGCCACGGAGCAGCCATTAGGCAGAGCACATGTGAACAAATGAATTGCTAATGAATAAATTCTAAGTCAAAAAATCATTATCATATTGATATCAGTAGTTTGAGGAAACAGTATATTTAAACTTTACATGTTGCCCCAAAAATCCATGGATACCAAAAAGAAAAGCTATGACATTCTATTTTATGATAGGAAACTGGATTTATGAATTACAAAATCCAATACTTTGTGAAGTCTCTTATGCGATGCAGGGGGTGCATGTGTGTTCTTGAGCTGCATCTCAATTTTAGTGGAGCAGCTTTATCACCTGAGAAGTGGCATGAGGTGAATCCCTGGGGAAAAAAAAAGTGGTATAAATAGGGTGAGGGAAGAGATTCAATTCAGGTTGACCTGTTCACCTTTTATCAGAAGTCTATTCACAGGTCACAATTTTTAAAAATTACTGAAACTCTCCTATTTCACTTTTGGGAAATGCAGCTGGTTACTTGACTATTGCTTCAGAGCCAATTGAAAGTTGATTGAATGTTGTTTCTGCTTGGAAGGTGACATAGAGCATCGCAAAATCTACAAAGACATGGGGAAGTCAAACCTGATAAATCTGTTAGAATTCTTTAAGGATGTATCAAGCAAATTAGACAAAGGAGAGCCAGTGGGCATGACCTGTTTGGATTTCCAGAAGGCCTTTGACAAGGTCCCACACCAAAGGCTGCTAAATAAGATAAGAGCCCAAACTCCATTAAGGGCAATGGACTGGCATTGATAGAGGATTGAGTAATTGGCAAAAGGTAGAGAATAGGGATAAAGGTGTCTTTTTCAGAATGGCAGCTGGTGACTAGTGGAGTTCAGTAGGGTTAGTGTTGGACCTCAACTATTCATGTTATACTTTAACCATGGATGAATGAATTGAGGATACTGATGCTAAGTTTGCAGATGGCACAAAGATAGGTGGAGGGACAAGTGGTATTGAGATGCAGGGAAGCTTCGGAAGGATATGAACAGGCTAGGAGGGTGTGCAAAGAAATGACAGGTGGAATACAGTGTGGGAAAGTGAGGTTATGCACTTTGGTAAGAAGAATTGAGGCGTAGACTATTTTCTAAATGGGAAAAGACTTTGGAAGTCTGAAGCACAAGGAAGTTGGGAATCCTAGTTTAGGATTCTTGTCAGATTAACAAACAAATTCAGTTGGCAATTATGAAGGCAAATGCAATGTTAGCATTCATTTCAAGAGGGCTAGAATACAGGAGCAGAGGTGTACTGTTGAGGCTGTATAAGGCCGCAATTGGAATATTGTGGCAGTTTTGGGGCCCATGTTTAAGGAAAGAAGTGCTGGCTTTGGAGTTGGTTGAGAGGATGTTTAGAGCTGAAAAGGTGTTGCTGGAAAAGCGCAGCAGGTCAGGCAGCATCCAAGGAACAGGAGAATCGACGTTTCGGGCATAAGCCCTTCTTCAGGAATGAGGAAAGTGTGTCCAGCAGGCTAAGATAAAAGGTAGGGAGGAGGGGCTTGGGGGAGGGGCTTTGGAAATGCGATAGGTGGAGGGAGGTCAAGGTGAGGGTGATAGGCCGGAGTGGGGTGGGGGCGGAGAGGTCAGGAAGA
>NC_057712.1:28157794-28280695 GCF_004010195.1 Chiloscyllium plagiosum
TATCTTAGCCTACTGGACACGCTTTCCTCATTCCTGAAGAAGGGCTTATGCCCGAAACGTCGATTCTCCTGTTCCTTGGATGCTGCCTGACCTGCTGCGCTTTTCCAGCAACACATTTCCAGCTCTGATCTCCAGCATCTGCAGTCCTCACTTTCTCCTGAGAGGATGTTTATGAGAATAACCCCAGGGATGAACCCCATCATGTCATATGAGGAGTGGTTAAGGTCTTTGGGTCTGAACTTCAGTTCAGAAAGATGAACTGGGTGGGATCTGATTGAAACTTACAGAATAGTGAGAGCCTGGATCGAGTGACGTGGGGAAGATGTTCCCATTAGGAGTAGAGATTAGGACTTAGTAAAGGGATGACCTATCAGAACTTTGATGGGGAGAATTTTTTTTTCATCCGGAGAATATTTTAATCTGTGAAATTCATTGCCACATAAGGCTGTGGAGGTTAAGTCATTGAATGTATTTAAGACAGAGATACACAGGTTCTTGACTAGTAAGGGAATCAAAAGTTAAAGGGAGAAGGCAGGAGAATGGGGTTGAGAAATAAATCAGCCATGATCAAAGAGCAGACACAATGGGCCAAATGGCTTTATTCTACTCCTGTATCTTTTATGGGAAGAAATAGTTGCATGTATTATCACAAGGAAAGAAAAACATACCTTGTGCCAGTGTAGACTTTGTTTTGTGCCCCTTACTTGATCTATCCTGCACCCTTCCCACCATGTCCAAACCTGCTCCCCCGAGTCCAACACCTAGTACAGGTCAATGTGAGTTACCCATCTGCTGACTAGAAATCCCAGTTGGCAAGGGATTCGAGTTTTATTGGCTCCTTAATTAAATCTGATGATTTTAAATTGCTACCTGCCAGTGCTACTCCCAGTTGGCCTCTTTCAAAATGGTTCCAAGTCAGGATTATGGCAGGGAACTTGCACACAAGCCAGGGGCTCCAAATTGCCTGCTGAATTGCTCTGATCCAGACGTAAGCTATTTTAAATATCTAGTCTCCGATCTCTATTTGTGGCACATTTGTGTCATAGGTTGCGGTACAACCACTGGTAGCTTGTGGTTTGGGTAAAATATTGCCACCAAGTCTCATTTCTGTGTTGAATTCATGGGTCCAATTAATGAGCACTGGAAGAGGATAAACCACAATTGGGTCTTAATGAGAATGCATACTTGGTTTAACAACAAGATGTAGTGTATTGCATGATTGTAGTAGTTAGAACCTCATTGATAAGTTAGGTGTAATTATAAAGAGACATAATATTATAAAATTAAAATACTGCAGATTCTAGAGATCTGAAATAAATACAGAAAGTGCTGGAGAATCCAAGCAAATCCAGTAGCATCTATGCAGAGACGAACAGAGTTGATGTTTTGAGCTCAATTCAGTGACTCTTTGGAAAACTTCAAGAAATTCAGAGTATATGAGAGGACTTGAGATGAAATAACACCTAAATGAAAATCTTTATGGAATGGAACTGTTCAGTATTACTGTGGAAATCTATCAAGAGCCAAAGATTACATCAATCTCCATGGGGACCCTGTGCTCGATTCCATCTCCTCCACCCATAGGCTGTCTGACATCATCAGATTGAGCAGTGCTTAATTCAACTTTGACACTAATGCTCTCAGAACCATTGCCTTAACATAAGTGTTTCCAGTTGTTAGACTAAGCAAACTTCTTAGAAGCTATTCTTCATCAATACATTACCAGTCTTTGCCAATCCTGTTTGCCCTGGCAATGAAAAATATCATTGCAAAGAATTATTGACTCACTAAATTAGATTGAAGCATTTATATTTCAGAAAGAACTCCAAAATTTAGCAAACATAGGATAATTACATATTTCTTACATAAGATCAAACTGCAGAGAAACTGGTTCATTCCCATTCTTTAGTTAAAGAAATTTCTTCTGAATTTCCTGTAGCATTTCTCAATAACTATCTTACTTTGGCGGACCTCTAGTTCTAAAAGATCTATTATTTCACAATTTTGTTTATGAGCTTGTTGCTTCTGCTAACCTATAACCAACAAGTTTTGAAATATTTATGTCGCATCATCTCTTGTATCTTTTTATTCTAAAACAATGGATGCAATCCTATGATTAAATAATTCCTTTTTAAAGTTTGGGTGAAGATTTGTAGCTCGGGTGCTCGTTGTTGTGGTTCTGTTCGCCGAGCTGGAAATTTTTGTTGCAAACGTTTTGTCCCTGTCTAGGTGACATCCTCAGTGCTTGGGAGCCTCCTGTGAAGTGCTTCTGTGGTGTTTCCTCCGGCATTTATAGTGGCCAGTCCCTGCCGCTTCCGGTTGTCAGATTCAGCTGTCCGTTGTAGTGGCTGGTATATTGGGTCCAGGTCGATGTGTTTGTTGATGGAGTTTGTGGATGAGTGCCATGCTTCTAGGAATTCCCTGGCTGTTCTTTTTACCTTGGCATTTCATTACTTCCCATTGAACTGGCTGTATCTGCCAGGATGTAAACTTTACGGTCTCGGGGGTCAGAATTGGATGGATTGGAGGAGTTTACATTTTCAATTGCCAGATAGAGACATTTTGATACTGCGCTGGTCTTGTCATTGTGGTATTGACATGCGATGTGTGGAAATTAATGCATCATTCCTCTTGCGTTTTTAAAAGAGAATTTTCACCACAGTTGCACTATGGTAAGTACTCACTTCATAGTTTGCTTTTTTAGTGACATGTAATCAGATATACATTTGCAAAACACTTAAAATAATGATTCAACTTTTCATATGCTATGTCATTTTTTTCTGTATTTATCCATCTGCTACTTGATTGAAAGTAAAATAATATCAAATTACTCCAATTAATTGTGTATTTTCCAATGGTTGTCAGTAGCTGAAGTTGGCATAAAACATTTTTGCATGAAAATACCACACTAAGCACTGCACAAAGCAAATTCCCAGCTTGGTAATAAGTGCCAAAGTGGGAGAAAGTGAAAGCCAGTGTTCTCAGTTTGCATTGCCATTGTTTAAATTATAAATCACAAACAGAGAGGAGCTCTTTGCAGTGACTTCACCAAAACCTGACACACCTTTTTCACTTTTCAGCTTCTCTTGCTGAGTTGTCTTCATATTTGTCCCATGGGTTACTTCATTCTGACATATTTCTTGGCATTCATTCCTGAAAGGAAACATTTCTGTGCACTGCTCATAATGCGTTTGGTTACGTATGAAAATCCTGCTCCAATTCTCTGAGAGCTCCATATTGTTGGCATTTTAAAGGGTTTTTGTCTGCGAAGTTGCTTTGAATCATGAATGTGTAGTTCAATGCATTGACAACAGCATTTAAAAAACACACATAATAAATAAAACGTTACCTTCTCAAGTACAGCTGAATACAAAGCACTGTCAAATCAAATCTTTACTACTTCTTCCTAAAAGGTATTATACATATATCGTGTGATATCACTGAAAGCTTTATTATCATCTATAGGAGAATGCTTGGATTGTCTCCACTCAGTATTTTGGTTTTAAGTGGAACAGCTTGGCCTCTTTTTATGTTGGAAAGACATGTAGATAAGGATTAGTGTTCTTATCGCATTTTTCAAGTGTACTTGTTTATTGCAACCTGCATTTCACCCCTTTATGTGGCATGATCTGTGGGAGTGTGTGTGTGGGCTTAAGGTCTTTGATATCTCTACACCTCCATGCAGAATGTTCATCAAGAGCTTACGCCTTTTACAGTTTTTAAATCACAATTTATTACACTCGGTGCTCTACTCATAAAAAAAGTACCTGCAACATACAAATTAGTTGAATGCTAGTTAAAAGTTTCTGAATGTAGGGCTGTTATAGTACACTGGTGCTGTCCATACTTCTAGCCAGGGGGCCTGGTTAAAGTTCCCACCTGCTCCAGAGGTGTGTAATAACATTTTTGAAACAGTTTGATTAGAAAATATAGACAATTTCTATAAATGTCATGAAACAATGTGACTTTTGTTACATATATGAGTAATTAATGTTGTAGTTGAGGGAACAGAACTCTTGAGAACTGTCCATTTATCACTTGCCACTATTGTTTGATCTTGAGTTTGTAAGGTTTCTTCAGGTATTACTTCTCTCTCAAGCCAGATTTCTTAGTAACTGTTAGCCTGTGTTCTATTCTTACACTAAGGTGACAGAGCAACAGATTCCAAATGATAGAGAGTTCAACCTTTTCCTAGATCACCAACACATGACCACTGAGGTCACTGCTTGCTTCAAAGGCCATCCACAAAGTCAAACACCGTCACTACATCTCCTCACAGGTTTTCCAGTTTGCAACTAAAAGCCCTTTCTTAACATCTCAGTCATTTAACTAAAGGCATTCCATTAAGATTGAATGTAATTTTGCAGATTCAAATATTGATGAGAAATCTGAACTGATCATTCAAAATGGTGCAGCAGGACAATGGCGGAGAGGCTGCCCTGGAACTTCATAGAAAGCGATCTGTTTGATTTCAAAACTTACTCACATCGTTTATGTGCACTGCTGGCGATGGTTCTGCAGAACTGTGAATTTCAAAACCTAGTTGATTGGCTAATAATTAAACAGTTAGCCGGAACTTGAAGAAATAACCTTCTTTATTGAAGAAAATTAAGAACTGTACTCTGAGAAAGTCACGTTGAAAAGTCATGAAGCTTTCTATTTTAGTAGCTTATTGAAAACAAGTTTATGACATTAGCCTGCTAGTCCATTATAGCATTCCACAAATGTGCACAAGCACAGTATTTCATTCTGACAACTAACATGAATAGACTGTTGTTTATTTGAATGTTTCTGCCAAACAAAACTTTGACATGGAGCTTAAGATTAATTAGAAATGGTATCACTGCATAAAAATCAGCCAGCCATTTCTCATTGATGTTTTTGTGTCCTGACATGAACACAACGCCCACATCATTAATTTGGTAAATGCCTGAGTCTACAAACAGAGGTTGTAAACATCTCATTGCACACCCAGAATTTGAAAGTTTCTGTTTGAGTTTTCAGTATTGTTTGCATTACTTTCTACTTTTGTTCAAGTTTCTCCAATGCTGCAGATTCTTTGCAAACATAACAAAATTAAACAAATACTTTCAAAGAATAAACAAATTTGCATGAAAACAAATAATATGTAGACTGAATGTTGACAAGGGCTGCATCAGCTTCAGGATTTGTTTTCTGGATGAAATTGCTAAGAATATCTTGAGGCTATTCTTTCTTGCTATTCTTCAGATAATTTCTGCTCCCAGGCCTGAGGTACCAGAGGTGAGAGAGAAAGAGGTGGTTATTTCTTCGACTGTATAGCTACAAATATCAGCAGATTACAGATCGATTCTAAAAATAGCGAGTTTACATTTGAATAACCTGCAGAAAATTGTTTCACTGAGGAATGTTACAGAAGTGAAACAGGTTTTGCATCACACCCGGACAGCCAGCCTAAGAGGTGCTTTTGAGGCTGGCAGATTCTCATTTGCCCGAGACCTGTCAGTGAGCAGGAGTTCTGTTCCGCAGTACCATTAGTCAGTGGTGGCTACTGCAAGAATGACACCCATCTAAGTGACTCAGGCCAGACTTGAGTGATGACAGGAGAAATTTGGTAAAGTGAGGGTCATGGGGAGAAGTGGATGCAGTGAGATTGGCAAGGAAGGTAGAGCATGGCTCTCAAAATTACTTCTCCTACCTGATGCTGACTCCCTCAATCAGGCATTGAGTCCCTTTGAATGAGGAAACCCTTCTCCTATTTCACTGGGAGAGCAGATTTGTGTGTTGGTGACCCCTACTTGGTGACAGCCCCACTCACTGTTGGCTTTATACCAGTTGCCATTCATTGAGCATTAATTACTCACTTAATAGGCTCAATTGACAATAGTCTGGGAATTCAAAGGGCTGTGAACTTAATAAAGGTGGAGATAGGAAGGTGAAATGCCCTGTCCAACTCAAAATTCACCATACAACACAAGGTAGGGTGTTAGATTTTGCTGGGAAAAACAACTGCAGAGATCTGATTAAAAACAAAGTTCCAAAGAAGAGTCATACCAGTCTCGATGGTAGTTATACTTCTCTCTCTCTCACTGTTTCTTCCTGCAGATGCTCCCAGACTTGCTGAGTTTCTCTGGCATTCTCTGTATTTCTTAAAGAGCTCTGATACATGTTTTCATGTTGTTGATAGGACAACAATTTTAATGTGGCTCCTCTTGTGATGGGGAAATGAAAACCTCTTACTGGTGTATAAGAGTTTGTTTTCAACACACTTCTTCAGGAGGAGAACATCATTGTTTTGACTCCAATGCACCTTTCCACACTTGGTGATCTGTAACAACTCTTTCTAAAGCCTTTATAGTGGCAAACTCCCAGGTGTTAATGTTATCTCCGGGGTCTACAAGCTCAAACATTTCACTGAATTCTTTCAGTCCATGTGGCAGCAAGGAACCATCCCATAAGAATGCATAATTGCTTCAACTGTCTCCTTTAACAAGCTGAAAGGAAATCCCCAATCTTCTGACAATCAAAGAGAATGTATCTCATCTCCATCTTTTGCAAAGTCTTTGCCAGAACCCTTCAGAACTGCTTAGTGTAGCCAGGATCTGCTGCCAGAGAGTCAATGGAATTTTGGAAATGTTGAGGAACCACTAGTATGTTGTTTTCATTTGGACATCCCCAGGAGAAATACCAAAAACAGAATATGGACTACACACACTAGATGGTTGACCTGACCAAGGTCTTTGACACAATCAGCCAAGAAGTGCTTTGGAAGGTAATAAGAACAATATGTCATTTGATTGGGCACTAATTGCTGGTTCAGAGGTGGGCATGCGATCTGGCAAGGACTGTTCTCCACTGCATGAGCATTATGGTCAGCATGAATAAAACTGAAGTCACAAGTCAACCTGTTCCAGGACTCATCTTTATCTATCTTGAACCCAAGATTTCATTCCATGGCAGGCACTTGTCAACAATAAGATTGCTTATCTTATCAACACATTCTCTTAAGCTGACTGTACTGATGATGAAATAGCTGCAAAATTTTTCAAAAGTGCACTGTTATGATTCTAGCTGATGGTATTACTGGAAAAAGTCACATCTTAATGTAAACCTGGCTTGATAGATCATGTTTAACCTTTGAAGTCAGTAACAGTGGTGGTTAGTTCCTGAACATTTTTACATAAGGCTGTCAATGTTCTTTACAAATAAACACAAGGTTATCACATGTATATGGCACCTGAGAAAAGCTGAGCGGCACCTTTCAGTCATGGTGGTCCATGGGTTGCATCCTCATTGTTCTAGCTTTCTGCTTCCCTGAAGCAACATCACTGGTGACTGAAGAGACTATTGCTAGAGTAACTGTCCCAGCCGCAGAGGTCACATCTATATGTGGTTGTTGATCTGCTAGAGCTGCTGCAGTCCTTCCTGCGTGCCCACTTGTCTGCTGCAGCACTCATAAGCTTCTTTACTCCTGTTTTGAGGTGTTGGTTCAGATGCTTCTCCATTTTGTGCGGTCAGCTGCAAGCCTTTCCCAGGACTCCATAATGATATCAAGCGCTCAGTGGGTGTCTTCCCGGATGCAAGTTCTCCATACAGGATATCCTATGGGATGCATCCATCCTCTACGCAGTGGACATGGCCCAGCCAGCGCAATCTCTGCTGTCTAAGCAGAGTGTACATGCTGGGAAGGCCAACATGAAATAGGACCACTGTGTCGGGTACTCTGTCTTGGCAGGATATGCCCATGATACAGCAGGTACTCAAGTGGAAGGTGTTCAGTCTTCTCTCCAGTCTGGTAAATATCGTCCACGTTTCACTGCCATACAGCAGTGTGCTTATGACGCAGGTCTTGTAGACTGACATTTTGTCCTCTTTGTCAGCTTGGGATTTGTCCATACTTGAGTCATGAGGCGAGCAAGAGTTGAGGCTGCTTTCCTGATCCTCTTGTCCACCTGAGAAAAATTGCAACATAAATAGCAAAACAAAGGTTCAATCTGTTTGTCAGCCCTATCCTTTAGATATTCAATTGCAGTGAAGTGTCACTTGTATTCTTTAATTCCTTACTTAATTGATTCTTTACATCTTTGAACTAGAGACACCTTTGCAGTTGGGATGACCAAAAGCTCTTTTCAATTCTGACAACTTGGAAACTTTCACAAGATCTCTTACAAAATTTGCAAACTAAAACAATTTTATTGGATTAAAACTTCTGAACTGAAAACCATATTCTTCAACTATGCTGAATCTGAAAGCGGATTCTTCTGAACTGAAACTAGGAGTGACCTTGCTCAATAGTGTTTTTCTGTATATCATAAACTCAATGGTATAAACACTGCTTCATTTAATTTCACACACATCTCAAGAAGCACGTACTAAGTTACATGAGTCCTTGGAAATGACACTTTCATTTGGCTCGAAGGTCGAAGACGAGTGTGATGGAGGGTTGTTTTTCAGACCGGAGGCCTGTGACCAGCAGTCTGTGACAAGGATCAGTGCTGGGTCCACTGCTTTTCATCATATTTATAAATGATTTGGATGTGAACATAGGAGGAATAGTTACTACGTTTGCAGATGACACCAAAATTGGAGGTGTAGTAGACCGTGAAGAAGGTTATCTCAGAATACAACGGGACTTTGATCAGATAGGTCTTGATATGGCAGATGGAATTTAATTTACATAAATGTGAGGTGCTACATTTTGGAAAGCCAAATCAGGGCAGGACTTTTACACTGAAGGTCCTGGGCTGTGTTGCTGAACAGAGACTCGGAGTGCAGGTTCATAGTTCCTTGAAAGTGGAGTTGCAGGTAGAAAGGATAATGAAGAAGGTGTTTGGTATGCTTGCCTTTATTGGTCAGTGTATGGAGTAAAGGAGTTGGGAAGTCATGTTGCGGAAATTGGTTAGACCAATTTTGGAATACTGCGTGCAATTCTGGCCTCCCTGCTATAAGAAGGATGTTGTGAAATTTGGAAGTTTCAGAAAAGATTTACAAGGATTTTGCCAGGGTTTGAGGATTTGAGCTTTAAGGAGAGGCTGAATAGACTGGAGCTATTTTCCCTGGAGCATCGGAGGCTGCTGGATGACCTTATAAATATTTACAAAATCATAAGGGGCATGGGATGGGGTAAATGGACAAGGTCTTTTTCCTGGAGTGGGGGTGTCCAAAACTAGAGGGCATAATTTAAGGTGAGAGGAGAAAAATTTAAAAGGGAGCCTGCGGGACAACATTTTCATGCAGAGGGTGGTGCAAGTATGGAATGAGTTGCTGGAGGAAGTGGCGGAGGCTAGTACAATTACAACATTTAAAAAGCCACCTGGGTGGGTATATGAATGGGAAGGGTTTAGAGGGCTAGGTCCAAATGCTGGCAAATACAATTGGATTAATTTAGGATATCTGGTTGGTGTGAACGAGTTGGATCGAAGGGTCTGTTTCTATCCTGTAGAGCTCTATGACTCTATTCATGTCACTTTTCCAAATGACTTTCTAACATCTTGAGAAGCAAAGAAGTTTAAACTCACAGAACTGAAACCAAAGCCAATGTGGCTCTGTTATGATGTTAATTTGTATTATACCCCTTTGTTACTCTATTCTTTAGTAGATGTCAAATATCAGCCTGGGACTGAAAAGGAATAAGGCTGCCTATCAAGATGAATATCTATAAAGCAATTTTCCTGCTCATTCTGAATTCATAAGATGTGGACTGTGAACCAGTGTCATGTTAAGAAGTCCAACCACTTTCATTGGAGCTACATTCAGAAGCACTTCAAAATCAGATGGCAAGTCAAAATACCAGACACTGAGGTACTCACATGAGCATCCATGCCAAACATCCATACCATATTAAGACCCTTCCAACTCAGTTGACCTGATTATGTAGGCAGAATGTCTGACATTCTCATAGCAAGGCCGATCTTCTCCAGAGAGCTTGCGCTGAGGTGCAATGTTATGGTTGAGGGAGAATACCAAAAGCAGTGCTACAAGGACGCATGAAAAGTTTCATTTAGAACTTTTGACAGAGACTTCAGGTCATGACAGAAATTGGTCTGGCATTGTTGCACCTAGGGCAAGCAAACCGAAAATGTTGTAAACTCCTTGATAGGAAATACAGTTGAGAGGCAGAGAGAAAACACAAGAGGAAATCTCAAGCCAGTAGCCCATTCATCCAAAATATAAGCTGTATTATCTGTTTTATTTGCAGCAGAACCTTCCAGGCACAAATTAGCCTTATCTACCACTTTGTTACACCCAGTAGAACCACAGATGTTGAATGTGGATGCCTTCCCTTTGAAGGATAACCAAGAAGATAAGGATACAGGGGCTCAGTGGTTAGCACTGCTTCCTCATAGTGCCAGGGACCCAAGTTTGATTCCAGCCTCTGACAACTGTGGAAACTCCACACAGACATTGTTCCCATTTCTGCGTGGGAGCTCCGGTCCCCTCCCATTGTCCAAAGATGTGCAGGTTAGGTGGATTGGCCATGCTCAATAACCCTGGGATGTGCAAGCTAGGTGGATTAGCCATGGGAAATGAGAGGTTTCAGGTAGGGGCTTGGGTCTGGGTGGATGCTGTTTGGAGGGTCAGTGTGGACTCAATGGGTGAATGGCCTGCATCCACACTGTGGGGATTCTATGAGATCCCTTGTACAAATATTTGAAGATAAACATTCAAAGCAGCAACTCCCAAGATAGCATAAAGGAACACCTAGTGAGTGGTGAAGTGATTCCCATGGAACAGCTGAATCAGGGAAACTAACATTTGAGATATCCAGTGAGTAAAACCTGCACTAATACTTATGACACAATTAAGACCAAAATGAGAATGAAGAAGTTCAAAATATCAGGTGGTCAAACTTGAACACATTGTCATGGATGTTAGTCAAAATTTCTTTTATTTTTGTCTGGATTTTTCTGACACTTGAAGCAGTCACAGAAAGTCAAAGTTAGGCAAGGTAGTGAAAAGGGCATTTGATAGACTTGCCTTTATTGGTCAATGCATCCTACAGCTGTACAGAACATTGGTTAGGCCACTTTTGGAATAATGTGTGCAATTCTGGTCTCCCTGCTATAGGAAAGAATTTGTTAAACTTGAAATGATGCAGCAAAGATTTACAAGGACATTGACAGGGTTGGAGGATTTAAGAAAAAAGGAGGGGCTATTTAGGCTGGGACTATTTTACCTGGAGGGTTGGAGGCTGCTGGGTTATCTTATATAGGTTTATAAAATCAATGGGTGGCATGGATGAGGTGAATAGCTAAGGCCTTTTGTACAGAGTAGGGGAATCCAAAACCAGAGGGCAGAGGTTTAAGGTGAGAGGGAAAAGATATAAAAGGGACCCAAGAGGTAATGTTTTCACACACACAATGGAATGAGCTGCCAGAGGAAATGGTGGAGGCTGATGCAATTACAACATTGAAAAAGCATCTGGATCGGTCCATGAATAGGAAAGGTTTAGAGGGATATGGTAAAAACGGGGACTGCAGATGCTGGAAACCAGCGTCTAGATTAGAGTGGTGCTGGAAAAGCACAGCAGGTCAGGCAGCATCCGAGGAGCAGGAAAATCGACGTTTCAGGCAAAAGCCCTTCATCAGGAATAGAGTGACTGCGGAGCTGGGGTGAGGTGGGGGAAGGGGAAATGAGGAAACTGGTGAAATCCACATTGATGCCATGGCGTTGAAGTGTTCCAATGCAGAAGAGGGATATGGGCCAGTTGCTGGCAGATGGGACTAGATTACTTTAGAATATCTGGTCATCATGGACAAGTTGGACCAAAGGGTCTGTATTTGTTATGACTCTGAATTCTGAGAATATCATGAATTCCTTCTGAGAAAATAGGAAAAGTTAGCAAAACCTTAAATCACAGCGATTGAATAAAAAGATCAAAATAGCATTCTAAACATGTGGTTTAAAATGAGTAGATGTTTGCAAAAAGCTATTATTATTTGCTATCCAAGCAGTTCTGCATCCACACACTCTATCCGAGACAGCGGACAACTGTGCTCCACTTACACTTTCCATTGACATACTTCTCTCAGCTTTTTATCCTTGATCCATTTCTTTTAGGAGGTTTGGCTTTGAGGAGTAAATGAGGTGGACGGTGGTCTCGTATCATTGTTGTCTTGCAGAGTGATGAACAAGCCTAAGAATTCCAGCCATCAGTCAGTATCGCCACAAACTTACTGCTCTATCATAAAAAGCATGGTTCTCTCCAATACATAAGGTGACCTATTGTGTTTTTCCTCCCAAATGATCTCAATCTTTACTGAGACTTTGCTTTGCAAACTGCAATATACTGGAACAACCTGTCTTCACACTTTCACTTTTTTGACCCATGGCTGGCCTAATACTGGTGAATAGAACAAAGAAACTCTGTTCAATACTGAAGTTACATTCTGCTGTAAGTGAGAGTGGTTCGCAATGAGACACAAATTTGGCTGCCAGACTGTCAAATGAACAGATCTGAAAGTTGGTGTGTGGGAGGGTGATTCTTAACATTGTTGAAGCTCATTAGATGCAAATTGTGATCTCAGTCTGTTCTTCAAGGTTGTTGCGAAAAAATTGCGACGGTGCATATAATGTCCATTTTAAAAATAATAGTGTCTGTGAAGAAAGGAAACTTGATGCCTGTCACCAATGTGTTTGTAATTTACACGTTTCACTTTGTAATCTTTATTCCCTGAATCCTGACTGCACTAAGTACACTGGGAACTAGCAGTATGTCAATTCACAGAATATATTTATACACTTTTCTTTGTAAAAGTTCAAAGATCTCAAACAACAGACCATTGTTCTTACTGTCACTTGGAGACAATCAGATGATATAAAATTGATTTACTTTGTGTCTCCAATGCGTCTAAGTGACTTTTAGCACATTTGTCTTATTTGATGGATTGATTCTCTTGGATGGACATATGACATTTCATTCATGTTTTTAAATTATTGTCATTAATTAAAATGCAATGCTAAAGATTGCATAAATACTTAAATAAAAGCAAGCAAAGTCTTCAGTTGTCCGGAATAGCTCACTAAACTTGCTTTTGTCAGCACTTGCAGGAAAGATTTGTCATTGCGTTTCCTGTAATTGTATATTGTGATTTAGGAACTGCTGTTAGATTGTAAAGGAAGCGTTTATATGGTACAATGAATTCCAGCTTGATTTTTGGGTGTAATGTTTGTAATTATGAAATAAATACAAATGCAAAATTATGCTTGCATAGAACTTCAATTCAAAGTTAGTGATTACTTACATGACATGGTTTAATTGTGATGGCCTTGATAACTGAGGGTGGGGACCGGAGGTTTGGGGTCTTGGGGAAGGGTGGTGGTTTTATGAACAAGTATAGAGATTATTGACCATAGTACTTAGAGGGGGATGGAAGCTGCAAGCATGAAAAGTATTATCTATCGGGCAATTTAGTTTTGAATATTTATTTTGGTTGGCAGGTTATCATAACAGTTGTAACAAACAGTATTTAAATCCCTTTTAATATAAAGAATTTGGATTTAAGATTCCTATTACAAAAACTGGAAAACCTTTTCTTAAATCTTGACTGTTTGTTACCCTTTTTGGGACAAATGCCAGTTCTCAAGATGTATAGTTCATTTAAACTATTTTTGAACTCGTTAAATGAAACTACTTTACTTCCAAATGAATGTTACTTTTTTAAAAAATATAGTCTTAATAGAGAGTGTTTCAATCTTGAAATGCCTATTTCTGGACCTCTTGCGTACATTCAATGTTTTACCACTCTGACCCTTGCTAACGTCTAGCAAGGGACTGTCAAATTAACAGAATTTCTTCCATTGGGTCAAAACACAGGTCAGCTGTGTTGTCACCAATATACCGATTAGCAGACTTACTTTGCAGGGAGAACCAGTTACTTAAATAAATCAGATGCTTGATATTTAATACATCAGATGTCCTTTAGCACTCCATAAAATGCATTTGAAAAAAAATTAATCCCAAAATAATACATAAAACAACAATGAGACATCCATGTGCATCCTATTGAAATCTCATTTTTTAATCCCATCAAGTTTTGTTTGCACATGCATAGGAGAAGACATTGACCCAGCCAGCACAGAACCAGTTCTTACTTAGAGTGAACCCCTGATATTCCTGTATTTTTTTGCTTTTTCTCCCCCCACATTATCTCTGCACCCAAGAAGGGCTCTGCAGTCGTGCTTATATTTTCCCAGAATCACCCATGGCAATGCATGTACATAATAATACAGTAAAAAATACACTATTTTACAAAGACTTTATTCTACATTTTCCACCAACAGGAAAACACCCAGGTGGCTAGTGAAACATTAGCAAGCAAAACCTGATAAGAACAATCCTTCAAAACACATTTTTCTTCTTTAAAGAAACTCTAGATAGCTATTTTCCCTGAATATTTGCAATCTTACAATTGTTTACCCAATTAAAACAATTTCAATTGTAATATGTAATATAAAAGCTAGAATTAAAGGACTGTTGCAAGTCATAGAGCCCTTTTTGTTGGCTGGTATTTTGCAAGTAGGTTAAAGTTCATTCAGCTTTCTGTTTTATTTTTAATTCAAAGAACAACACATGTTCTGCAAATTTTATTGACAATCTAGTTACAATTATTATTCTAATATCTATGGTTGGTACAGAGAGTTCTTCCTTTGGGCACTAAAGTTGGTGTTTGCACTAATTGAAATAGTCTGATAAATTTTGAGAAACTGCCCATAGTTGTTCACTAATGCCACATTGTTCTAAATCTCCAAAAACACAACTTGTTTGCAGTCTGTGAAGAAAACCTTTGATAAAGGTGCTTTTTGGGATTCTGGTTGGCAATGTACGATCCTGCCATATGTAATAGATTGACTGTCCCTTTATAACAGGCAGGATTACAAGTATAACAATAGTTACTTTGTACATGCTTCAATTATCATGCAAAGCACATAAAGTATATGGGACTAGGCACTGAAAGCTTAAACCCTGCAAAAAATATTTTGAGATATTAAATCACAATTGCATAAATTAAAGGTACAGCCTATCTATCATTTTTATTGCCATGATTTTGATCAGAACCTGTTGTAGTTTTTGATTTTGCGGTACAATCAAGAACTAAATCATCTTAACTTCTATATTAAACTCCTGTTGGATGTTAAGACTTCCTGTCACTTGCAATACTCCATGAAAGTCAACATTTTTATGGAGTTGTGGAGACTCTGCAGAGAGGCAAAAAAATGGCACGTGGACCCTGGGTTAGAATCTTGCCCCATTTCTATGATTCCATGTTGTATTCTGACTGATGTCAATTTTTGTTGATGAGCAAAACAGGCCAATAATGACATGCATATGGAGAAATAAGTGTCCACAGACCATTTGAACTCTATGCTACAGCAATGCCTTAATCTACAGTGTGGGTACTATGACTTGTAAGAATAATCTTAAATGTTAAAGGTAAAGTTTCTATAACCGTCAAGCTGCAATTTTTAAAAAAATATGAAGATGTCTGCCCATGTTAATGAGTGTTGAAAAAAAACCTCAAGCTATCAAGATATTTAAATCTACACACCTTTAAAAACGTCTGCTAGTGTCAGTGAGGGTTGATAAAACCTGTGCCAGTAGCTGCAGTAGATGTTTATTTACATGACATGAATGGTTGTCATTAAATCATTGTTAACATTGGCTGATTTCCACAGTCTACACTTCCATTTCCCACCCAAAGGTGACAAACTGGCTGAAATAACTGCACAGAGGCCGCTATCCCATCACCAAGTCACCCTTTATATACATGTGCACAGTACACTGGCTGTAGCCAGTCAGCTTGGAGTCAGTTCTGAAAGTGAGGAGATTCTGAATCTACTGTTTATATCTGTCATCCAGGGTTTCCTGATGGACCCAGATTAACAACCCCAATCAAGGATCTCATAGTCAATACGATTCATCTGGTTCCAATGTGGGCGGCACGGTGGCACAGTGGTTAGCACTGCTGCCTCACAGCGCTAGAGACCCGGGTTCAATTCCCGCCTCAGGCGACTGACTGTGTGGAGTTTGCACGTTCTCCCCGTGTCTGCGTGGGTTTCCTCCAGGTGCTCTGGTTTCCTCCCACAGTCCAAAGATGTGCAGGTCAGGTGAATTGGCCATGCTAAATTGCCCGTAGTGTTAGGTTAGGGGTATGGGTGGGTCGCGCTTCGGCGGGGCGGTGTGGACTTGTTGGGCAGAAGGGGCTGTTTCCACTACTGTAAGTAATCTAATCACCACATCAGCTCCTGGGTGACTGGAAGTTGCTGTGGCAGTCTCAAACCCAGTTTTTTAGAGGTGCCGAGCATTTGCACCTAACTGTTGGTATTAATATTGAAACATGGGAAGTTTAGCAAAAGGCAGATGGCCAGAGAATTTAACTCAAAGGTTATCCACTTTAATTGTCATTAAACAAGTATCATGGTACCAAAGCAGGTAGATGGAGTTAAGATACAAATTAGCAATTGAATGTATCTGGTCCAGTTATTATCTGAGACTTGTTTGGAACAGTGGACAAGCAGAAGAATTCAATTATTCTGATTTAATGTGATGTTAATCACCTAGTCTTCAAGAATAATGGAATAATTTTCTAATACCTTGGTATATTTCTTTCTCCTAATATTTCAGTAACAGACTGCTACCTTTTTGTACTCCTCAGTTTCTCATTTATTTCAATTTCATTTTTTCAGACAAGTTGTACATGGGACCAGGACAACTGTATCAGGATTTACAAAATCTAATGCATGATTTAAGTGTGATTGGCCAGATTACGCAGCTTGTTGGTACTTTAAAAGGAAATTATCAGGTATTGTAAACTTTACTTTACTAAAAATAAAACATTATTTTTAAAAATATAGTCATAGAGATCCACAGCACAGAAAAAAGGCCACTCAGCCCATTGAGTCTGCACCAGTCAAAAGCAACAACCTAACTTTCCATTTTCTAGCACTTGGCCCATTGCTTTGTATACCTTAGCATTGCAAGTGGACATGTGTTAGATGTTATGAGAATTTCTACCTCCATAAACATTACAGGCAACAAGTCCCACATTCCCAGATTGGCTGTAGGTTAATTTATTTTCCTCGCATATCCTCTAAACTTCCTGCCCCTTACTTTAAATCTCTGTCCCGTAGCCATTGATTTCCACATACATCTCAATCACATTCCCTTTCAGGAATGTGATTGTTGGACGGAGTTGGGGGGGGGCAGTGTTTGATGGGGTTGGGGTGGGCGAGGTTGGGGGTCGGTATTGAATAGGGTTGGGGGCGGGCGAGGTTGGGGGCAATCTTGGAAGGGGTTGAGGTGCGGGGGGGAGGCGGTGTTGGACAGGGTTGGAGGTAGGCGGGAGGCGGTATTGGACAGGGTTGGGGGGTAGGCGGGAGGCGGTGTTGGACAGAGTTGGGGGCTCGCGTGCGATGTGATGCTGCCTTATCTCCTGAACACGGAGCAGACTTTACAGAAAACTCAGTCCCTGCGGAAAGGCATTAACCGAATTAACTGAATAATCAATGATCTGAACAAAATAGTGCCCGCCCATCTCGTTCATATAATCAAGGTTGCTCTGTATTGATTCAATCCTTTTGATATTTCATTCCCCAAATTCAATGCAATTAAAATTCAAATTTTCTACAACAAAGAACTGCCTTAATATTGCCCACTTCACTCAATTTGCAAAAGTCAGCGTGACTTGCATTGGTTGAACATATGTGAAGAAATCGTGAAGTCATAGGTTGAATTGATCTGACTGTACATCTGCTTGTTGAAGAGTAAAGATGTGACCTGAAATCTTTTGGCTCATCATGTTTTTATAGTTTGTATCTTTAGACTTGAATGACCTAATACAGGGGAACCCCGATTATCCGAATGTGATGAGCGGGCACTATTTCGTTCAGATAATGAATTATTTGGTTAATCGATTAAATGCCTTTCCTCTGGGGCTCAGACTTTTTAACGTCAGCTCCATGTTCAGGAGACTAACAGCAGCACATAGCACGTGAGCCCCCCGTACCTCCCCGTCCTAAACTCCAACACCACCCCCAGCCCCCATCCCCATGCAACACCATCCCCGTGTCCAACACCAACCTGCCCCCTCAACACCGCCCCCCCTCTCTCTCTCTCCCTCTCTCTCTCTCCCTCTCTCTCTCTCCCTCTCTCTCTCTCCCTCTCTCTCTCTCCCTCTCTCTCTCTCCCTCTCTCTCTCTCCCTCTCTCTCTCTCCCTCTCTCTCTCTCCCTCTCTCTCTCTCCCTCTCTCTCTCTCCCTCTCTCTCTCTCCCTCTCTCTCTCCCTCTCTCTCTCCCTCTCTCTCTCTCTCTCTTGCGCACACACACACCCACCGGGATTTAGGGTTTGCCCCTGTGTAGAACTCCAGGGACAATGTGGGGGAGAGAGAGGGTGGGCAGACAGTCATTTGGAAATGGTACCTGTTTACTCACTGTAAACAAAAGACACAATCATTGTTGGAAACACGCCTTTGATGTAATGTTTCCATCGGGATCTCGAGAGCTCCTTCGGAAAATTGAGGTTCCTCTGTATCTAAATGTTAAAAACTTCAGCAAGAAGGGTCACATGGAATGCATCCTAAACTTCTCAAGCTCATGAGTAAAGAATCAAATGGATATCTGTTTAACATTCTCAGGAATTGATTGAGTCAGAGTTCAATCACAAGAGATTCTGTCTGCTTATGGAGTGTGTCATACAGCATGGAAAGACACCCTTCAGTCCAACCTGTCCATGCTGACCAGGTTTCCCAAACTAAACTAGTCCCATTTGCCTGCTGTTTGGCCTATAGCCATGAATTCTGCAGAAGGACATCAGCCTAATCACCGGGTTTGTAAAGATTCAGCGTAACCTCCCTATGTTGGTACTCAGTGCCTCCATTTCTGAAGCACTGTATCTGATATGCTTTGTTAACTATTAACTCAATATGTAACTCCAATATCAAGTCTTCTATGCTTTTACTCGATATCTGTGTCATTTAGACTATGTTGCCTCTACCTAACTCTACCAAATGTATCATCTCACTTCTCTGTATTAAAGAGATATGCAATAAAGGAGTTTGTCGCTCTCTAATCCTGTGGCACGTCCACCCATATCTAAAGAAGTTTGGCTTATTGTGTCAGGTCTCTCTGCTACTTCTACACCCCATTTTATTAGCCTCTAGCTTAGCTGACTTATCCGGCCTAAATATAGTCACCATTCTTAACCATTTTCTCCTTGTCCATTACTTCTACCACGTTGTGGTTCTGTTCGCCGAGCTGGAAGTTTTTGTTGCAAACGTTTCGTCCCCTGGCTAGGCGACATCATCAGTGCTTGGGAGCCTCCTGCGAAGCGCTTCTTTGATGTTTCCTCCGGTGTTTATAGTGGTCTGTCCCTGCCGCTTCCGGTTGTCAACCGGAAGGAAACATCAAAGAAGCGCTTCGCAGGAGGCTCCCAAGCACTGATGATGTCGCCTAGCCAGGGTTCGAAACGTTTGCAACAAAAACTTCCAGCTCGGCGAACAGAACCACAGCAACGAGCACCCGAGCTACAAATCTTCGCACAAACTTTGAACTTCTACCATCTCTGCTTCTTCCAATATTTTCTAACATCTTTTTTCCTTGACAGCATTATGAAGTAATCCAACCCAATTGTTACTACCATTTTACAATTTTCATGCTGGTGGAAGATTTTTTTGCTTTTCATGTTAACTACACTTGCTTTGCCTATCTCATTTCCTTCTTCACTTCTCTTTCAACGTTTGTATTTCACATCAAATACACTTTATTTTTAGTTCCATCATTTTCCATATTATCCTCACTAAGAAATCCTAACTTTAGTTTCCTTATCTTTCTCCTCCATGTTGGAGAATGCATGGTCTGTACCTGAATCAACTCTTCCTTAAAGATCATCCATTGTTTCATTCTGTTTCTTTGACTGCCAATATTTGGTTTTGTTTTGTCCTGGCTAGATTACCCCTCATCCTATTGAAATTAGCTGCCTTCCGGTTTAGAACTTCTATTTTAGCTTGTTCGTTGTTCTTTTCCATTACTAATCTAAATCTTATGATAGAAGTGTTGGACGCATCTTACTCAGTTGTTCCCCCACCAACATTCGCTCACCTCATTCCCTCGAACCAGTTTCAGCAGTGCCTCCTCCATGATTGCACCGAGAACATACTGGCCAAAGAGATGCTGCTGAACACATTTCAGAAATTCCTTCCCTTCCTTACCGTGTACTCCAGTTACATGAGTAATGAATGGGATAATGTTAAAGTCACCCAACATCACCACTGGCATTTATTGCACATCTCTCTGTGATTTTCCTGCAGATTGAAATATATAAGGTCCTGTGAGAGTTAACATTTAGGGTCCAGTGACCCTTCTGAAGAAGAGTTCTGAAGAAGGCTCACTGGACCTGAAAAGTTGAATTTGTTGTCTTTCTACAAATGCTGCCAGACCTTCTGAATTTCTTCAGCAATTTGTTGTTTTCATTCAGATTTCCACTGTCCATATTTCTTGGTTTTATTTTTGAGTAAAATGATCTTTGATTGACAAGTGGTATGGGGAGTGTAGAAAGGAAAAGGGAGTTTAGGTCCCAGTCAGATCAGCCACCATCTTATCCAGTAGTAGAGCACGCTTGAGGGTCCAAAATAACTACTTTGGATCCTATTCTTGTATTTATTCCTATATTTTTTTCTCTGACTGTAATTTAATTGTCTTTAGACCATTTCCCTTCCATCAACCTTTACATCAGGTCACATTTGATAAAATGCACTGCCCAGTGATCCTAACTTCGGTGGCCATGAAGTGCTTTGAAAGGCTGGTCATGGCACTAATCAACTCCAGCCTCCCCACTACTCTTGATCCACTCAAATTTGCCTATCGGACCAACAGATCCAAGTCAGATGACATATCACTTGTCCTTCACTCCTCCCTAGAACATCTTGACACATAAGAATCCTACTCATTGATTACAGGTCAGCCTTCAACACTATTATACCCTTGAGACTGATTACTAAACTTAGTGATCTCGGACTAAGCCCCACTCTCTGCAACTGGATCCTCAGTTTCCTGATCCACAGGCTACAATCAATGAAGATTGGGGACAATATTTCATCCTCACTAACAGTCAATTCTGGAGCCCCCAGGGGTGCATACTCAGTCCCCTATTGTACTCGCTGTATATCCATGACTGCGTTGCCAAATACCACAATAATGCCATTTAAAAGTTCGCTGATGACACTACCATAGTCGGTCGAATCTCAGATGGCAACAAAACAGACTACAAACGGGAGGTGGAAGACCCTGGAAAAATTGTGCACTGAGAACAACCCAGCTCTCATTATTGATGTTACTCATGCCACCATGCACATTAACAGCACAAAGGTGGAATGGGTGGAGAGTGTCAAGCTCCTGGGAGTGGTCATCCATAGTAAGCTTTCTTGGACTTTTCATGTGGAAGCACTGGTTACAAATGCCCAACAATATCTCCTCTTCCTCAGGCAGCTGAGGAAATTTGACATGACAGCGAATACCCTTGCCAACTTTTATAAGTGCACCATCAAAGCATTCTGTCTGGATGTCTCACTACCTGGTATGACAACTGTACCTTTGAAGATCGGAGACGGTTACAGAGACTGGTGAACTCGGCCCGGACAATCATAAAGGCCAACCTCCCATCTATAGAATCCACCTACCAGCTCACAGTCAAGGAAAGGCCGCCAGCATTCTCAAAGGTCCATCCCTGGCAATGTTTTTCTACAACCTCTACCATCGGGGAGAAGGTACAGAAGCCTGAACACACGCACCAGCCGGTTTCAAAACAGTTTCTACCCTACTGTTGTTAGAATACTGAATGGACTCTCAAACTCTTAACATTCTGTACCTGTGTTTTTGTTTTTGCTGCTATTTATCTATTATTTACAATCTATGCTACATAACTCTGTGATCTGCCTGTATTGCTCATAAGACAAAGCTTTTCACTGTGCCTTGGTACATGTGACAATAAATTAAATTCAGTTCAATACTTGTGCCAAAAGGTGGCAAATAACATTCATATTACACAAGGGCCAGTAATTGACCTGAAAAATGAATAATAAGAATAACTTAATAATTGAACAGTGAGCAGAATTTTGGAGAACTTCAAAAGGACAATGACACATTGGTAGAATAAGCAGACAAGTGACAGATAGAATTTAATGCAGAGGAATATGAAGTAATGCTTAAGTTCTGTTAGAAAGAACACAGGCAATTTAAAAGAAAATTCTGAAGCTGCTTGAGCAGAGGGACGTAGGTGCATTAATGATTGAGGCTGACAGAATGGATCGAGAGCACAGTTACTAAAGCATACAGCATATAAGGTTTTATTAAAAGGTGCATAAAAGGAGGTTCTGTTAAGTTTATGGAAAAGCACAGCAGGTCAGGCAGCATCCAAGGAGCAGAAGAATCGACGTTTCGGGCATGAGCCCTTCTTCGTGCCCGAAACGTCGATTTACCTGCTCCTTGGATGCTGCCTGACCTGTTGCACTTTTCCAGCAACAGATTTTCAGCTCTGATCTCTACCATCTGCAGTCCTCACTTTCTTCTTTTAAGTTTATGTTTAACATTGGCTTGGTCTCAACAAGAGAATCGAGTCAAGTTCTGGACACCACACTTTCGGAAAGAAATGAAGACATTAGAGAGTGCAAAAAAGGATGAAGAGAATGGTTCCTGAATAAAGAAGTTCAGTTACATAGATTGGAGATGTTGTGACTGCTTTCCTTCAAGAAGAGAAAGTTGAAAGGATATTTGGCATAGGTATTCTGAGAGCTGGAACAGATCAATGAGCCAAATGGCTGCCTGCTGTGCTGTAATAATATTGTGATTCAGTGGTCCCGGTCCTCTTATGTGCAACCCGTCCCTTTTTAATTGGTGTCTCCTTCTCCAGAACTGATCCCAATACTCAAGAATGGAGAATAGGTCCTCAATACCCACTGTCCATATATTATTGTACTGAAGATAGCTGCAGTTTGTCGCCTTCCTTTGCCTCTGCAGGACATTTGCACCCTTGGGATTTGCTTTGTCTGGAATTAGGGAGGTAACACATGATATGGGACTCTGTGTCAGGCACAGAAATAACTGCCTGTCACACTGATCATGGAATCTCCTCTATCAGCTCCCTTCTTTTCTCTTTGCTGTTCCTTTCTTCCTCACCCCTTGCCCGTTGATGTTGCCTAGTCCGTCACAGTGTCAACACCCCCATCGGTTTCCAACGCCAAAAATCAATTTGAGAGTGGTATGCTGCCACTAATATGTGTGTACCTTCTGCTCCTTATACCTTCAGGATGGTCACCCAACTAGTGTCCTGAACTCTGAATGCCTGTGGGTTCACTACCTCCTGGAACGTGAGTTGTAGCAAGTGCCCATCCTTCTTAATACTCCACAGTGACTAGCTGCTCTTTGAGTTCGGAAATCTTGAACTTCTGCTTAAACAACTGCAGGCATTTCCTGCACATGTGGCCCTTTAAGACACAGTCTGCTGAAGTTCCCACACATCACAGGAATTGCTATAGATTTCAGCTGCCTATTCATGACCTACGGAAAAGAAAATACCTTATTGTTTAATTAACACCATATAAAAGCTATTAATTTTAAGAAATGCCCCTGGTTTTACACTAATGATCTTCTAATGTTACAAATCTTTTACAATTCTTACAGAACTTAAATCCAGCTGTGAGCCAGGATTGGACAGCAGGTCTTCAGAAACTCATATTTAAAAAGGAAGAAGAAATAAGAGCAGCAGATCGTTGCAGAATTCAACTGCAACTCCCTGGAAAACCAGACAAGTTGGTATCGAGCAGATTCTAGTATTAAACATGAAGGGATTCGAGAGGCAGTGTGGTGTTGATGTACTTTTTCAAATATTGCAGCATTATCAGCTTCTACAAAAATATATATTTCCTTTTTTTTTTGAGCTGTGGGTGTGGCTGATACAGACAACTTTTATTGTCCACCATTTATTATCCACCATTTATTATCCACCCCTAATTGTCCTTGAACTGAGTGGCTTGCAAGACCATTGCAAATATTAATTAACAGTGAACAATATTGCTGTCAGTCTGGAATTGTATGTAGGCCAGACTAAGTAAGGATGGCAGATTTCCTTCACTGCAGAAACATTTGTGAACCAGATGGGTCTTCAACCTCAATCTCCCATTGTTTCATGATCAGCATTATTAAAATTAGCTTTAACTTGCAGTTATAATCAATGAATTCAAATTCCACTGTGGTGAGATTCAAACTCAAGTCCCAGAGCAGTAGTCTAGGCTTCAGGATTACAGTGGCATTACTGCTACACAACCACCTCCTATCAAAGTGTATTGAAAAATGTCTTTTAATACTAGGATTCTTAAATCTTAGTTTTTTAAAATGTGTTCCAACAATCATTTTGATTCAAAGTCCCTTGTTGAATGTTGACATCTGCCTGGACTTGCACCATTTGAAATTCAATTTTACCTTCAGATTGTCTCAGATCAACTTCCAGATATTGTGGTACATTTTCTCGAAGGGTTAGACAGTGGCTATACCAAAGGTGTATAACATATATACAACTGACTCCTTCTAACCATTTTACCTTTCTTTTGGAATTCCACGTACATCTGAAATTGCATTAAGTATGTTTTTTTTTAAATAAACCAATATATGTTAAGTTTATTTTCTGTTTTAAGTGAGGAAGTCCAAGGAGATGGATTTGACGCTCTGGTGCACAAAAACTATGAAGGTTTAAATTCTTCAATGATTGTGTACGTTTTTATTTTACATCAATTCTTATTTCTATTCCATTGCATGAAAGTAAAAATGCTCCAGTGTCAGTTGCAGAATCTGCAATGATGCTACCTACAATGTCAAGAAGAGGAGCAGAAAAAAGATTAATGATGACATTTTTTAAAAATTGGAATGATTCATGAATGACCCCATCTAATTTATATATTAGCTATATCTTCAAATGGTCTCCTTAACCTTAAACTCATATATTTCTATATCTCTGCATTTGTTAAATGCTCTTTAGTATGACCAGTTGAAGACAATATTTGGAAGCATTGATCTTCTAAATAGAAATAAGCTTTGCATGTTTGGAAAGGCATGTGCCATTGGGATTAAAAAGAGTAATCCAATATTGCTGGGGCAAAAAACAAATGTAGTATGGATGTCATGATATATGTTCCAAATCGCAGAAAGCTATCTCAAGACCACACCATATGTGCAAAAAGCAATATTTAGCTCAGTACGCTGAAGAGGTGTATCTTGTCGTAGAGCACACCTTGCAGTTGTACCTAATCATTTGGATATCATATGTAAGTGATGTTGAAGCATCTTCTGTTGTTAACAGATGTCAAAGTTACTATTTTAAATTAAGGTACCATATTCAATCATTTATTATTCTAACCTTTTCAACAATTCCGAAATGGAGTTGACACCACTTTTAAGTAATAATTTTAAATGTCTGATGTGGGTTTTTTTCCAGATCTGGAAGGCCTTCATTTTTTACAGCAGTGTTTAATACATTTACTCCAACAAGCAAACTCTCCTGGATGAGTAGTTTACAAATGGCCAAATTGGCTCTTGGTAAGTTTTTATTCGCAGAATATGTGCATTGATCACCAAGTAAATGCTTCTTTTTCCCCCCTCTGCTAATACTTTTGTTTTTACAGTTAAGATCCAACTTCAAGCCTTAAAGCATAAATATCTCCATTTCAGGAATAACGGAAAGGAGATGATCACTATACAAAATTCTTTTTTTTTTTTTGAAGCTTCAGAATTAGAAAGACTTTCCTTTTTATAAAGAAGTATGTGTATTAAATAACTGGCCTCCATGTAATATCCATGTGTGTGAATATTGTGTCTCTGGTTCAATTATAAATACATATCAAAAGGTTTCAAAAAAAAGTAACTATTCAATTTTACTTCTGTTTTATTTCTTCCTTAAAATAGGGGATGAGAACCAGCTGGGTTGGTTTTGTGCAGAGGATGATGGGAAACAAGTAAAGCGCCAAAAGCACCCACTTCTTGTCAGGCACATGCCTGTGATGATGTCAAAACTGCAGGAGTTCAAGGTGAGAGTTCCAAATTCCATTTTCATAATGATTATCTGACTCCAGCTACAGACTAAATTTTAGACTTACATCCCAGTCAAATCATGTTTAATGCCCCAAAGAAACTACATTTTTGAGTTCCTAGAATCATTTGCAAAATATTATTGATGTCAAGCTTTACAATAAAGTCAAACTTGTTGAATTTGAGTATAGTGAGTAAGCAGCTTTAATAGATCAACTGTGCTTACCTTTAGACACCATCTAATACAGAACTGAGAAATAAGTAGATTGTCTTTGCGATCCTGTGTTTCTGGGACCAAATGCTTATATACTTTAGATTAGATTTTTTTTAGATTACAATACATTGTGGAAACAGGCCCTTCAGCCCAACAAGTCCACATCGACCCGCCAAAGCGCAACCCACCCATACCCCTACATTTACCCCTTTACCTAACACTACGGGCAATTTAGCATGGCCAATTCACCTGACCTGCACATCTTTGGACTGTGGGAGGAAACCGGAGAACCCGGAGGAAACCCACGCAGACACGGGGAGAACGTGCAAACTCCACACAGTCAGTCGCCTGAGGTGGGAATTGAACCCGGGTCTCTGGCGCTGTGAGGCAGCAGTGCTAACCACTGTGCCACCGTGCCGCCCACAAATTATTACTAATTATTAATTTCCACTTTGACTCTTTATAATAGAATCTGTGTTGCACTGTCACAGCCAAGCATGTTTCCAAGGCAGTATTAATGAAGAAGCCCTGAAGAAGGGCTTTTGCCCGAAACGTCGATTCTCCTGTTCCCTGGATGCTGCCTGACCTGCTGCGCTTTTCCAGCAACACATTTTCAGTATTAATGAATAGCTAACAAAACAGGCTGATTAACATTTGAAAAGTGTGACGCTGGAAAAGCACAGCTGGTCAGGCAGCATTCGAGGAGCAGGAGCATCGACATTTTGGCCATGAGCCATCATCAAGAATGTGGGAGGTGCGGGGGGAGTGGAGAGTGGAGTGGGTGGTGACAAAACTGGAGAAATCAATATTGATGCCGTGTAGTTGGACGCTCCCAAGGCGGAAGATGAGGCGTTCTTCCTCCAGGTGTCAGGTGGCTTGCATTTGGCTGTGGATGAATCCCAGGACTTGTATGTCCTTGGCAGAGATGGGGGGAAAGTTAAATTGTCAATCTCAGGGTGGTGGGGTTGTTTGGTGTGTGTGTCCCAGAGATGTTCCCTGAAACGTTCCGCAAGTTGGCGTCCTTGGAGCAACAGTGCCATGGAGAAGTCAACCTGTCTCTAAGGCTCCGTACGTAAACATGTAAGCTGTTGCTCTAATGAATTCAACTCTATTAGACTAGAAATAATATCTTAACTAATGTGCATTGATAAACAATGTGACTTTACATCTTCAATTTCAGAAACCTCTGTTCAAACTGGGTACCCCTAATCCTTGGCAACACGCAAGTTGTTCTCAAGTTCTGTGTGATTGGGGAATAAGTGTGTCCCTCTAGGGAAAGAACAAGCACTTCAAATGCTTTAAAAGAAAAAGCTCCTGTTTATCTGAATCTCTGTAAAGTTTGATTTGGAGGCAAGTTTGTGCTGGGTGATTGTGCTGTCAATTGGCTTGAATGAAAAAGCCATTGATAAAATGCCACCAATTCACTAATGCCTAATTCATGCTACACCAAAGGTCACTTTTACTCATTGGGCTGCTAAACTGGGCATACACGAGCATTTGTAGAGTAAAGAATGTGCTGAGTCATGAATTTCGAGATTGTGATCGAATATAATTCTGCTGCTGCTGAAGGCCCAGATCACCTCATGCATGCCCAGTTTTGAGGTACTGCTTTGTCTGTCCCATTTTGCATGGTAGGAGTGCCACACAACATAATGGATATCTTCAGTGTATTCTTTGCTTTAGTGCCATATTTCCAGCATCTGCAGTTTTATCTCATTTACCCATGTTCTACATAACAGTAATCAGCAGTTGGAGTGCTTACTAGGTGTTCTAAAAGTCATTTGCTGCGACTTGTACTGATTTGATTGTCATTATCACATTTTGTGAACTGCCACTAATCAAATTGCTAACTCATGGGTCTTAAGCATTGGACATACATCCTGTATTTATTGCATATTCCTGGTTTTATTTGAGAAAGCTATGGTGAGCCACCAATTTGAATACAACCTTGTGGTTTGAAACTACAGCTCCCATTAGCATTTAAAAATATCATATTTAGTGGTCATTTGGGGATCCATTCAATAGGTCTTTGTAACTGTTCCAGATTAGAACATAGAACATTACAGTGCAGTACAGGTCCATCAACCCTCAATGTTGCATCACCGTTTGTTTGATTGAAGGATTTGCTTCCTTGCTTGATAGGTGTGTCGGTTGCATTAATAATGAAAGAAACTACCACATTACATAGGACATTGAGCATCTGTTGTGTGCTTTTATTGGCCGAGAACCAGAAGGTTTTCTTACACATTCAATAACAAGATTGCTCTCACTATAAGCTGGGAACTATGCAGTCATTCTTCTAACATCACCTTTACTTGGAGTCTCCTCATTTTGGTATGCAGCTTTGTAGATTGTGTTGTGGGAAACACAGCACTTGATGAGAGTATGCCAACCAATGATCCCAATTCTGTGCAGATCATGCTCATAACATCAGTAGGCACAGGGACAATTTACATCAACGTCCAATGATTGGATTACAAAGAAGAGGCAAATCAGCCAGTATTTCTGCTTCTGCTCATATTGGAGTGATTCCCTAATGAGAAAATATGCTTTTATAAACATTGAATAAAAGCATGATAAGCAATTATCTCCCCCACCTTATGTTCTACTAAAATGAAGCACTGTGTAGTTGTGAAATGCTTTTCTAAACTTTGGCATTATATTGTTATTTAGGTAGAATGTGCTATTCATAATCCAGAACACTGTAATGCATCTGATGCACCAAACTCATTCTCTATGGAACATGGATATCTGTGGGTAAGTAAGAAACATAAGAAATAGGAGCAGAGGGAGACCACATGGTCTTCAAAGCAGCTCTGCCATTGAATATGATCATGACTGATTGATTGTTGATCTTATCTCCACTTTCTTTCCTGCTTCCCATAATTTTGCTACTGTTGAGTATGAATTGTTTAAACTGCATGTTGAGTTATAAGTAATATAATGTGTTCCCAGTGCTAGAGCAGAGAACAATGGTATTTTGTCATGCCTCACCTTTGTGATGCACCACAAAGTCCCATTGACAAAAATATTGTTTACACTTCAACTTTGCTTCTAGCCTCTCCCTAAGTCCTTCTTTGAGAAGCAACAGGATCCCAATAACCTTACTGTCCTTGGTTTCATATTCATTTCACTTTTTCAAAATCTAGTTCAGTTATGTTGGACTTAGATAAATACGACTAGTCTGTAAACAGCAAATTGGCACAACACAATTGATTTTATTTATATGGTCTGTACTTACATGCGACTTGTGTTGATTTGATTGTGGTTATCGCATTCTGTGGAATGCTACTAATCAATGGTTAATTCATGGGACCTGAGCATTAGGATTACACCCTATATTTATTGCATATTCCTACTTTTCTTTTGAGAAAGCTGTGGTGAGCCACCATCTTGAATACAAGGCCATTTCAGAAGGTGGTTAAGGTAGTTTAATGGCTGGAGATACATATACATCTGAACAGATAAGGACAGTATACTTTCTTTCCTGAAGGATAGCAATGATTAATTCAATTTAATTTCCACAGTAGGCAACAAAATTTGAACTTAAAAATTGGATTTAACATTAACTCATCAGTGGGTTTGAAGGCAGAGGTGGTATGGGGCAGTATGCTAAGTACAACTTGTGGCCTGCCTGCCAGTCAATCTCTAACTTGTCCCCACTCAATGTTCCCAGTGATGGGAGAGAGGCAGTGTACTAATTGCACAAGTGGAAGCTGGGGCTCTCACTAAGTGGCCAAGTCAACAGGTTTCCCTGCATAAACTGTTGATGGTGGGGGAAATCTCTCCTTAATTAACCCCCAGAGGCATTGGAAGTCATTCCCCTCTCCTCATGGCTTCTGAAAATTACAGATCCTGGTCCCTTTGCCAAGCCTATTCACTTGACCTACAAAATCTTTGAAAGGATAGATCCTGTGTTGAATGCCTTCTGAAGCCTCAAGTACATCATTTTCAGTGACAACATGGGCACTTGTAGTCTGCTGTTCTGATCAGCAAGCAGCTGAATGCCCTGTCACAAAGGGACAGAAAGCCTACCTCCAGCCTCTTAACAGCAATGGATGCTGCAGGGCAGTTGCTCCTCTCCTGGGCAGTCTCACCTCAACTTTAGTCTAGTGGTTTGATTAGATTAGATTAGATTACTTTTTGTTGTTGCCCTTTAGGGAAGGAAATCTGCCATCTCTACTTTGTCTGGCCTACATGTAACTTGAGACCCGAAGGCATGTGGTTGACCTCTAACTGTCCTCTTTGATGGCCACTTAAATTGCCGGGCAATTAGGGAGGGGCAATAGACGCTGGTCCAGCCACTGATGCCCACATCTCATGAACAAGTTTGTTGTTGGAGGTTCAGTGTACAGCAACAGCAGACCCTCAAAATTCAGCCCCAAGTATTTGAATCATTAGCCTATGTCTCTGGAACACAAACCCAGTGATGTGTCACTATGCTCATGAAATTCAAAGTATAGTGAAGTGCAAAATGACACCATTACACTTGGACCAAGAGGAGCTATCAAGTTAGTCCCACTCTTCTGCTTTTCCTTATGTCGCTACATTATTGCTTTCTTTAACAGTTTGTCCATTCCCTTTTGGAAAGCTGCTATTAAATGTGTATTGAGTAATCTTTCAAGGCACTCACATCTTGACATGGAACTATACTGCCATTTCTTTGTTGTAGTTGGATTAAAATCATGGAATACCCTCTCTAACTGTGGCTAACATCCACTGGTTCAAGAAGGCAGTGATCACTGCCTTCTCAAGAGAACTTACAAAAGGGTAATGATTTAATTTTTTACTTGTTCATGAGATGTGGGCATCAGTGGCTGGACCAGCGTCTATTGCCCCTCCCTAATTGCCCGGCAATTTAAGTGGCCATCAAAGAGGACAGTTAGAGGTCAACCACATGCCTTCGGGTCTCAAGTTACATGTAGGCCAGACAAAGTAGAGATGGCAGATTTCCTTCCCTAAAGGGCATAAGTGAATCAGATCAGTTTTTACAACAATCAACATGATTGTTCTTAAGTCCTTTTTTCCTCATTGAATTTAAATTTCACAATCTGTAAGAGAGAGATTTGAACCAGTGAGCACATTACATTAACCTGGCGTTCTGGCTAAATAGTCCTGTGACATTACAATTACAATACCGCCTCCCTCAGAATGTTGGACATGCCAGCAATGCTTTTAGGCTTGACAGAATAATTAAATAAAACACCCTACCACAGGATGTATTCCAAATCTTAACCATTCATAGTATGAGGAAAATCTCTATTTAAACAATCTCGGATTCTTTCACCAGTCACCTTAAACCAGTGCAGTCTGTCCATGACCCTTCAAAGAAATAAATTGCATCATGCTTTCATGATTCCATACATCTGCTCCAAATCTCCTCTTGGTAATTCCTGTTATATGTTGAGCAACCCAGCTTCTCCAAATTACACACTGCAATCCCCTTTGCCCTGGATTTATTCCAACAGATCTTTTCTATACCCTCTCCAAAGCCTTAATACCCTTCCTGAAATACGGTGCTCAGAGTTGAACAGAATAATCCAGCTGATGCCAAATTAATGTTTTATATTGGATGGATATAACTTCCTGGTTTTTGCTTCTATTTATAAAGTTCAAGATCCCATATGTTTGATTAACTGAATTTGTTAACTTCTCCTGTCACCTACAGAGATTTGTGTACAAATAGCCCAGGTCTCTCCTCTTCAATGTACTTTAAAATTGCATTGTTTAATATGTGGTATCTCTTTGTTTTTCTTCATATCAAAACATATTACTTCTCACTTATCTTTGTTTAATTGCATCTAGCATGTATTCACCTATTACATTAATATGCTTCAGTCCTCTTGATGTCTCTGACTATCTTCCTCAGTTTATGGCACTTCCAGGTTTTTGTATCAGTTGCACATATTGAAACTGTGTCTTTATTTCCAAGTCCAAGTTATTAATATCTATTAAAAACAGCAGTATTTCTATTTTTGAACTTTGGAAACTGTATTGCTTTTTCCAGTACAAAAAGACAGTCATTATCACAATTCTGTTTCTACCCCTTAACCAGTTTTATCCTTTGACCAATTTTGTATCAATACAGCTCATGCGCTGCTTATCATGTAGATTTTAAACAAAGCCCATAATTTGTTATGAAGCACATTGTTGGAAGTCAATTAATGCAACAGCCACTGAACTGCCCTCATTCTTTCTTTTAACTCTTCAGCAATCTCAGTTAAGTTACCCAAACACATCCCACCCTCAACAGATCCAAGCAAGCTATATTTTATTCATCCATGTTTGTCCAAATGGCTGCTAATTTTCTCTTGGATTATTGTTTTGAAAAGTATCCTCACCCTTGGTGTCCTGCAGACCCACCTGTAATTAACACGTTTACCCATCTCTTCTTCAACAACTGCAAAGCTCTGTGGCTGCTGGAGATCTAAAATAAAAGCCAAGTGCTGGAGAAACTGGTCTGGCAGCAGCTGTGGAGAGAGAAACAAAGTTCACATTTTGAGTCTGATATGACTGTTCTTCAGAGGACTGTTGCTCTGTTGCTACTTTTTAATCTTCTTAAGACGTGCAAGGGAGAGCTGCATAAACTGCTGCCAAGACATGGTGAAGGCTGCAGCGATGATTGAGCAGTGGAATATGGATGAATGCAGGAGAGATGATGTATCCTCAAAGAACTTGGCAATCTCTCATTCAGCAGAGAAATTGTCACAACTCTTCAGTTTCAGTGATCAAACTGTCAGCTTCAATGAAGAAGTACACCCTGCAGTGAATGCATTGGGTTGACCCTGGTGAGTTGTTGACAGCTCTGGATCCACTGAGTGTTAAAAGCAGAATGCAGGATTAAACAGATACAATACATGTCTACATAATCTCATTGTCTTTCCAACATCTCCAAGTAGGTCCCCACTTCAAAGCAGACCAGGAAAAATCTGAAAAAGAGTGCCACATAACTACTGTGACTACTGCCACAACTGAGGCTCCTGAATATACTTTCCACTACCCACCACCACCACTACAGCTGTCTCTTAACACCAAGCAAGTCAATTCTGTATGACGTCTCCAAGACAATCTCTTTTTCCAGACTTGTATCCACCCTCCCGGAAGCCTTGACTCGAGGAATGTTGGGCAATTAACTTTATATTCCAATGTGATCATTTCTTATTCCTGTAAACTCCAGAGAACATGGACTCATTTTGCTCAGTATCTCATCATTGTCCCTCTAATTTTCATATTTACTAAGTTCAGGGTGGCGGGGGGGGGGGAGACCTTTGTTTCACTGAGGTTGTGAACATACAGAGTAAGTTGCTAGCTGTTGCAGCAAATGTATTTTTATTGAGTTCCCTGAAACAGAGCTGGACAAGTTCCTAAGTGTGGTCGACATCACTACACATACAGATAACGGGTGAGTTCTTGGGGATGTGTTTCTGAGGCAACTGGCCTCCTGCAAATTGGTTGATTGACTTCAGATGTTCGGCAGGAATTTCCAAGTTTTTTTTAATCCCTTCCATTTCCTCATGTGGTGTTTGATTTCTGCTGGGAAATTGGAAGGCTGGCATGAAGGGATGAGGTAGATGAAGATCACTGTGTTCAAAAATGACACGTGACTGTTTGTTTAATAGAGTGAAGCAGCTGATTTTTTTTTCCATCTTTGGTTTCATAAATAATATGTGATTTGAACGGTCTTCCTTGGGATCTTCACCTGCTCTGCCCTTTGTCTCATATTCTCTCCCTTGTTATTACAAAATTAGTAGCAATCAAGAGCCAGCATATACAGTACTTTAGTTCATACTTAATTCAAAACTGATGAGTGCTGTGCACATATTTCTCAAATATTTTTCTTGCTTATTCCATGAAAAGGTTCACGTCCTCTCTGAATGATCATAATCCTCTGGTTAGCATTCATGTATAATATTCCAGTCCACTGTCTCCTGTATCAGCCCTGAGCCACTGCCAACTTCTTTTCAAATGACTGCAATGAACATTTGCCCCTGAGAACTGGAATGAGTTTACACAAATCTATTTCAGAGAATCATAGAATCTCTACAGTGTGGAAACAGGCCCTTTGGCCCAACACATCCACACCGACCCTCCGAAGAGTATTCCACCCAGACCCATAGCCCCTATTGCTCTACATTTACCCCTAACTAATGCACCTCACCTACACATCCCTGAACACTGTGGGCAATTTAGTGTGGCCAATTCACCTAACCTTCACATCGATTGGGTTATGGGTGAACCCGGAGGAAACCCACACAGACATAGGGAGGAGGTGCGAACTCCACACAGACCGTTGTTCGAGGCTGGAATTGAACCCAGGTCACTGGCGCTGTGCCAGGTGTGATCTTCCAAATGCTTAGCGAAGTCAAATAAAAACTGCATAGTAGGATTGATTGTTCACCCAAAACTTGCAAACAAAATACTTATCTTTTAAACCTCAATTATTGCCTTTGGCAAATATTGTACTGCATACTAACCTGAACAAACTTTGTGCACCAATACCATTTTCACAGTTGTTAGTGATGTAGTTATAGTACAGAAATAAGACTTTGGTGATCAACCTGTTTCCTAAATTACCTTGTATTACTGAACAAACCAGTTCAGGGATATTATTATAGACTTCTGGAGCAGGTGGGACTTGAACCTAGGCCTTCTGTCCCAGAAGCAGAAACACTACCACTGCACTCCCTGTTGAATTCTAACATTATGCCGTATATTGTGCTGGCATGTAGAATATTTCTTAAATTAATATTCAAAAGTGCATGTAACGCAATAACTTATGGAGGTACTTAATGCCAAATTGCTTTGTCTTCTTTATAGTCTTTACAAGATGTTTAACAAGGAACTTGGAAGTTGCATTCATCTGATGAGGTCAATCAATGCAGAAAATACCCAGCAACTTCAAAATAAAATTTAGGAATATTTCAAAGAGCGCCAAGTGTTAAAACGTGCAGTTAACAGATTGTTCACCTTTTCTGTCATCTCCACTGTGTCAAGTTCACCTCTGCTGTCTTGTTCCTGTCTGCCTTTACACGTCTTGGATGTTTCATCAAACTTGATTTATTTCATATTGCCTTTCCACTGATTTCTGAAGTTTGTTTTGTAATGATTTGTAAGTAGCATATAAAATTATGAAGACAGTCAGATTTGCATATGTCTTGCACTTCTGTTTTACTGAGCAGATTGGAAGTTGTACCAATCAAATGGGCCAGATCACTATAGTCACACTACACAATTCCAATGCAAAAGTAATTGAATGCTTCAATGTTGAGTCCCGTATACTGGCCATGGCGTATGTCCCAGAAGATGACAAGCCAGAAGAATCTGATGTCTTTTCTGACTCTGAATCTATGAGTACAAAGTCCACTGAAACTCCAACCATCTGTCTTGGCATGGAAGAAGGAAGGTAAGATATACAATGGAAAAAATCCAGTAATTGACTATAAGATTAACTAGATATATAACTGCAGTATGTATTATGTTTATGCTATGTTTTTCAGTTAAACAGAAAAAACAATGTAAATCAATAAAAATGGGATTTCAACATAGTAGTGGATTCATTCAGTAGCAATATCATATTGTAAGCAATATCAATTGTACGCAGCTTTAAAACGATAAGAAAATATAGTGTTAATTCAGTAGCCTGTAGTAATATTATGAGTGTAACTGATGTCACTATTGGATAAATCAGACCCCGGACTAAAATCTGGCTTAATACATCTGGCTTATTTTGTTTTCTTTTATATTTAATGATGTGGTTGCTGAAATGGAAACACACAGTGCTACAGATCTGGTTTTAACAATCAAAACAGAAGTGCATAGCACAAAATAAATGAAGATTAAGAAGAATAAAGCAAGTTCTTTACACACAACACAATTTGAAAGATTTTGAAATACTCTGCTAAAATACAATCTCATCTATGCAAATGCCATCACTTTACAGTACTCAACTACCAACAAGAGTTCCGTCTCAGTCACATCTCGAGGTTTGCCTTAACTGTTTCTCTCAACTCTCTTCCTTGAGAGTTAGATGGCCTTTTCTTTTATTTTTCAGGATTAGACTGGTGCTGGAAAAGCACAGCAGTTCAGGCAGCATCCGAGGAGCAGGAAAATCAACGTTTCGGGCAAAAAGCCCTTCATCAGGAATACAGGCAGAGTGCCTGAAGGAGGGGAAATGAGGAAACTGGTGAAGTCATAAAACTAAGCTTAAACTTTCTTAGCTTCAAATAACTCTTTTGGGATTTGAACTGAGCCCTTCTGGCCTGGAATTTTCAACCAAATCCCCATGCATTGAGATTCTGAAAGGACTGCTTTCTCAAGGAAAAACTATTCTTAGATCTGACTACAACTAGGTCTTCGGCAAACTGAAATCAAAACCTTTCCAATCTATGGGACTTTCTCCGAAGCAAAAAAATTTTGCGTCGCTGCAATAATTTGGGAAACCTGCTGCTCAATGCACTCCCTGATTGGGAGTTAGATCGACCAGAAGAGTTGTCGCTGGGCTGCTGTTCCGTGATTTCCAATAGGTGTTGCACCAATATATTTGGCTCCCTTTGGTTTGCATGTATGCACTGGAATGTCTGCAGGACGAGATGGTGAGGAGAAATCCCTGCCATGTAGCAACAGAATATCCATAGGTGTTAAAATTTTAACAATAATACATGATCTTCTGACCCTAAAGAGGTGTAATCACAGATTGGTACACTTGTAAAGCAGATAATAACTTGTCTCAGCCTTTTTGCCGTTGTGTCAAAGTCCTGTAGTCATGTGCCTTTAATCAGGAATAAAATATTCTCAGCCAAAGTAACCCATGAAATCCAAACTGTGGCACAAAAGGCTTTTGTACAAACAGTCCTTGAACACTGGAGCTTTGTTTTGACTAGATCCTTCCCATCTCATCTGAAGCTCTTTGACATAGTTTAGTGTAAATATGTGAGACCATAGATACCACTTAGTCTTCGGTGATATATATACTTTCTCAGAGAGTGGCACATTTTCTAACCAAAGCTGTAAATGAATACCTTTTATCTCTGTTCAAGCACTTTTTGTTTATTCCTTTCACGCATTTTGTTGCAGAAAGTCTTCATTGTTTTAATGTAACACTTTTTTAAGCTAAGTATTGAATTTTCATCTTGTGTTGTGATCTGTTGGAAGATTATAAAACATGGCACCGACTATTTTCATGGTGTTGTGTCAAAATTCCCCATGATTATTGTATTTGAATGAGGAGGTATTTATTTCTTACTCTTGGAATGAGAGAGTCAATTTTAAGTTGCCCAGTAGCAAGTTTTTAGCAAATAAAAATATAAAGGTTTGTTTACTTTTCAAATCCTTGCCCTGGAGGCTATTAAAGAAACTATGTCTCACTCTCACTGTCACACACCAAAACCAGCTGCAGATGTAGATGTAAACAATACCGATAAAACAAAATGGAATTGAGGTCAGTCCACATTTTAATGCAGGCCTGCTGTTGTTTTATTGTCTTGTTTGAAGTGAAGGCTTTGAAATTGTAGAGCTGCCTTGGCAGTTGATATTATTTCTTTACCTGTTCTGGCAGAGGTTCATTTCATAGTTAAGCTTGAAGATGGAATGAGATGGGGGAGAGAGAAGGGCATTATTTCTTTCTCAAGAAGTTGGGAGGAGGCACATTAGCTACCCAATTGCTGCAGCAACCCAAAAGCCTTTTACCAAACTCCTTCCTACCCTATAGTCAGCTTCCACAACAGTTTGCGACATTTTAAAGTCTGGAGTAAAAACAATCTCTGCATCATGTGACTTGGAGAAAATGCCAAGTCATCCTCCAAATAAAGCAAAGAAGCAATTCAAACTGTGGTATGTTATCCATTCTCACATCTGCTGTGATGGTTGTAAACTCCTTAACGTTTCTTATTGCTCAGAGAGCTGGTACAGACACAAATGGGCCAAATGGCCTCTTCTGCACCATAACAATTACATGACTGTGCTTATCAGTTAAATGACTTTGTGTTTGAAATAAGGTTAATGAAGTTGACAGTGCCTTTATATTTGTAATGTGGAGGTGCTGGTGTTGGACTGGGGTGGACAAAGTTAAAAATCACGTGACACCAGGTTATAGTCCAACAGGTTTATTTGAAAATACAAGCTTTCGGAGTGCTGCTCCTTTGTCAGGTAACCAGTGGGGCAGGTTCATAGGACACAGAATTTATAGTAAAAGAGCAAAGTGTTATACAACTGATGTGATGTATTGAACAAACCTAGATTCCTATTATGTCTTTAATCACATTGAATGGGGATGTAGGTTTTGATTGATTACTATGTTAAATCCCAGAATTTCTTTCAAGTCACAGTTCCAAGACAACTTAAGGATTTATCTGGATAAAAAAAAGTGATATCTCAGCTCAGACAATACATTAAAGGTGTGAGGTTAGAGTCTGTCTGTATTCCAACCTTGAGTCAGACTGGTTCTGTTTTTAAAGTAAGAATTTCTAAAATGTCACATGGACTGACTGCCTACAGATTGTGTACTTTTTGAACAAAATAGAATGTATCTGCAAATGCAAATCCACCCCATAGACTTATGTGTGTGTGCATGTGTATGTGCACAAGTGTGACAGAGTATATGTCTGTGAGAGGGTGTATGTGAGAGAGAGCGGGTCTGTGTGAGTATGTCAGTGTGATGAGTGTGTGTGTGTGAGACTGTATAAGAGTGTATAGTGTCTTGGGGTCACGCGTAGTGTGAGATGAACCCAAGATCCCAGTTGAGACCACCCTCATGGGTACTGAACTTGTCTGTTAGCCACTGGCGCGCTCACACACACAGTGCACACCCTCTCACAGGTATATACTCTGTCACATTTGCGGACACACACTCCATCAAGCACGTGCGGACACACACTCCCTCTCTCCCACACATGCACGCACACACACACATATAAGTCTATGGGGTGGATTTGCATTTGCAGATTTGCTTTAGGTTTTGCCCTGTGTTAGTCTTTCGGGAGCCATTATTTTACCAGTATGTGTCAGAGAACAGATGATTGGTGCCCTTCTGGATGACGATAAGAGAGCTTTTGTATTGTGAAACGTTACAATCAGAGCTAATTAAAGACATTAGCTCACGTTCAGTTTAGAATAAACAAGAATTGATTTTTGATTAGAGAATATCTGTGGATTGGAAAACATTTTGTTGCCTTTCACCCTCCAGACAATACCAATATGGGAGGCAATGACCCAGTGGTATTATCGCTGGATTGTTAATCCTGAGACTCAGATGATGATCTGGGGTCCCGGGTTTGAATCCTACTAGGGTAAATGGTGGATTTTGAATTCAATTTTAAGAATCTGGAATTAGAAATCTAATAATAACCAACAATCTGTTGTCAATTGTCAGAAAAACCTATCTAGGAGGGAATCATCCTTACCTGATCTGGGCAATAAATGCTGGCCTGGCTAATCTTCATCCCATGAATGATTTTTTTTTAAAAAAAGACCAGGAATTGAAAGAAACAGTTAAGTTTCTCGAATTTTTGAGAATCTCTGTTGTTTGAGTACTATAAACCTATGGAATTGGGATAGATAGGATATTGTTCTGTTGCGTGTTCTGAAATCTTTCAAATTGTGTTATTTGTAAATAGCTTGTTTTTTTTTCAAATGTAATCTTGATGTCTTTTGTGTAATATATTTATGTCTTATTGTTAAAACCAGCATTGAACCCTTATGTTTTAGTGAAAGACCACCCATCAAATAAAAATACAAACCATGATCTGTGAAGCTGGATTTCAATCAGGAATCTGACTTGTCATCAGCTGTGAACATAAGACAAACAGTACAATGGCATTTGAAATAAGATGTTTAGAAAATTTCAATTCTTGATGCACTATGCCACAACATGACAGACAAACTACTCTTTGAAGGGTCGACTGTCCTGATGGAATACTTATCCCTTTTCATCTAAAATCAGATTAGAGAATCATGAACATTTTCTTTCTTTGGTGAAGTGGCTTACATTTGTTCCTTGCCCACTTCTGGTACTGTAATACTGCCCTTGTGTGACCCAGAACAGCGCAGCTCCAGTGTGGAACAATAGTTATAATCATTTTGCAAATATAAACACTTTGGTTGGATTTTCTGATATTTATGGTTAAGGAAGGCAGATTGGGATATGAGTGGTCAGCTGTCATGCCTACCTTATTATAAGATACAGTGATACAAGGCCATTTAAACTATCAATTCTAAACCACCATTCAATATTTAAAGAAGCTCTTACTATCCCTCTTCATGTTACTTGCTTATTTACCTTCAGAGTTTATTTTCTGTTAGTTTTGGCAATCTTTTATTGGTTTTTCAAACTCTACCTATTCTCTGGCTTACCCCGGTCTTTGTCACATTGCATATCTATTCGCTAAATTGATACTATCTTCACTTTCCTTGGTTAAGTATGGTTGACTTATCACCTTCCTAGAATCCTTTTTCCTCACTGGGATGCATCTTTGTTATAAATCATGAACTATTTTCTCAAACATCATCTGTTGTTCCTCAACTGTCTTTACTGCTAAACCTTCCCAGTGCAGTCCAGCCAATTCTACTCTCATTCTCATGTAAGATCCCAGCTTTGATCTCATAACTATGACTCTATAATGGCTATCAGGTCTATATTTATGTTTGGCACAATTGTTTCCTACCTAAGCCAGTCACTCTCAAACTGAATGCTAAATTCTGCCATGTTGTGGTTCATTTCCGAGGGGTTTTTTACTTTGAAATTATTGAGTCAACCTGTCTCATTTCATCAGATCTAAAATAGCCTGATCCCTGGTTGGATCCACAGTGTTTTAGATTAGATTCCCTGCAGTGTGGAAACAGGCCCTTTGGCCCAACAAGTCCACACCTACCCTCTGAAGAGTAACCCACCCAGACCCATCCCCCTACCCTATATTTACCCCTGGCTAATGCACATAATGCTATGGGCAATTTAGCATGGTCAATTCACCTGGTCTGCAAATTTTTGGATTGTGGGAGGAAACCGGAGCACCCGAAGGGAATCCGCGCAGATACGGGGAGAATGTGCAAACTCCACACAGTCAGTCGCCCGAGGCAGGAACTGAACCGAGGTCCCTGGCGCAGTGCTAACCACTGAGCCACCGTGCCACCCCTGCCACTACCACCGTCACTGTGCCTCCCCCCGCTACCATGCCACTTGTTCAAGAAAACTGTCCCAAATACACTGAACTCTTTCTCATGGCTTCCTCTGGCAATTTAATTTTCCAATCTGCATGGTGATTAAAGTCACCCATGATTAACATCCAGTACTGCCTTTTTTAAAATGCCCTCTCCTAAGTTAATATCTGTACTACAAAAGCTCATGTTTGGATTTTACACACTGCTCCCAGTAATGTCATCTTCCCCTTGTTATTTCTTTCTTCAACCCATATGGATTCTACATCTTCTGATCCAAGATCAATTCTTGCTTTAGTACATATTACACCTATACTAACAGTGCTACCTCATCATCTTTTTCTTCCTGCCTGACATTTTGAAAAGTCACAAAGCCCTGAATATTTAATTTGCAGCTTTAATCTCCTTGTAACCATGTCTGCATAATGGCTGTAAGATTATTCCCATCAACCTTTATTTCTGCTGTTAATTTACCTATTTTATTCCGAATAGTGCATGCAATTAACTAAGCAGATAAGTGATGGCCTAGTGGTATTATTGCTAAACTATTAATTCAGAAACTCAGCTACTATTCTAGGGATCCAGGTTCAAAGCCCGCCATGGCAGATGGTGGAACTTTAATTCAAGAAAGAATCCAGAATTAAGAATGTAACGATGACAATGGAATCATTGTCGATTGTTGGAAAACCCATCTGGTTCACTAATATCCTTTTAGGGAAGGAAGTCTGCCCTTCTTACCCTGGTCTAGACTTTGTGAATCCAGACCCACAGCAATGTGATTAAGTAAAAACTGCCCTTTGGGCAATTAGGGATGGGCAATAAATGCTGGCCTAGCCAGAGATGCTCGCATCCCCCCCCCACCCCGAGTAAATTTTAAAAAGTAGAGAGCTATTTATTTTGCAGTTTTAAAAACTTGAACCCCTTTGACTCTATTTGCTGTAGTTAAAAAGTATTTGTACATTCTGTCCCTCTCTGGGTATCATTGTATAAATAGCTGTCCTGCAATGCCATCATCACCTTTGCTTTGTAAGCCTTTGTAGCCCCTCTCCAGAATTCTGCATTCCTCGATTTAATTTAAAGACCGCCCTCTCAGCATGGTGAAGTCGTCAGCCAATTAGCAGTGCAATGGGTGATGGGTCCACCAATCAAGAAACTGTGCTAGGATGTCATATAGCCGAGATGTACTGTGAATGAACAAGAAGTCAAAAAGTCACAGAGTATTACAGACCGTTTGGTCCAACTCGTCCTCGCCGATCAGATATCCTGAACTGATGTAGTCCCATCTGCATGAAAATGTTGCCCCTCAGATCCCTTTTAAATCTTTTCCATCTCGTCTTAAACATATACCTTCTGGTTTTGGACTTGCCTAGCCTTGGAAAAAGACCTTGGCTATTCACCCTATCCATGCCCCTCATAATTTTTTTAAAACCTCTATAAGGTCACCCCTCGTCCATGGCAACCATGGTCACTTGCCTCTCAACCTTTCCTCACTACTTGTGTCAGGCTCAAAACAGTGAAGAAGTGAAATCTGAAAATATGGAAATACTGCCACCATCACCAGTAGACATACAGTGATGGCCTTGGTGGCTGATATTTTCTTTCCCAGCAGTGCTTTCACCTCATATCTCTCATAAACCACTTCCAAAGCTTCCGCTTCAGAGATGCAAAACTGGAGCAGGCAATGAAAAATTGCATACATTTGGGTTTTTGAACAAGCTCCTCTTATTTCTGTCAATAACATTTAAGCTAGCAATAAAGACAGTGGCTGAGAATCTGACAAAGTCTGCCAGCATCTGTGGAGGGAGAAACAGTTACCGTTTTGAGTTGACATGACTCTTCTTCAGAACATAGGTAGCAAATGGTGTTTTTTTTTAAATCCTGTGTTAACCTAGTAGGATGGGATGCAAACATAACAGAAACTGAGGATGACCAGAGTGAAAGACAAAGGGAATACTGATGGTGGTAACGGAGAGATAAAGTATGTTAAATAGGTTCAAAGCCATTAAGACAACTGGATGTGGCCATATTGAAGATGAGAGTCATAGAGATCGACCCAACTTGTCCATGCTGACCAGATATCCCAACCTAATCTAGTCCCATTTGCCAGCACTTTGCCCATATCCCTCTAAACTCTTCCTATTCATATACTCATCCAGATGCCTTTTAAATGCTGCAATTGTACCAGCCTCCACCTCTTCCGCTGACAGCTCATTCCATACACGCACCACCCTCTGCATGAAAAAGTTGCCCTTTAGGTCCCTTTTATATCCTTCCTCTCTCACCCTAAACCTATGCTCTCTAGTTCTGGACTCCCCCACCCCAGGGAAGAGAGTTTGTCTATTTATCCTATCCATGCACCTCATGATTTTATAAACCTTTTTGAGGTCACCCCTCAGCCTCCGATGCTCCAGGGAAAACAGCCCCAGCCTGTTCAACCTCTCCCTATAGCTCAAATCTTCCAGCCCTAGCAACATCCTTGTAAACTGGGTTGTAATCAAAATGAAAGTTAGAAGCCATGTTTTGAATCTGTTAAATTTAAGATAGTATTAGAGAATTTCATGAAAATGTGAAACTTTCTCACAGTTGCTCTGACAGATGCATGCGGATTTTCAGCAATATAACTGAAAAGAAAGAGCTCAGCATGTGAATGGAAACCAATATAGACAGCATGGTGTAAATCTTGACTTCATAAAATAGTGTAATACAGGCAATAAGGTCAGCAGCCTATTTTATATTTCCCTCATTGATTTCAAGACGATAAAATCAGATGCATAAAATGAGTTGCTGACCCGTTATAACCCAATTAGACTATCACACAAAGTCAAGATATACACAAATAAATTCCACTAAGTAATACTGGAACCATGTGTTTCATTGGATGCCCTTTCATTTGTGGCATGAGATGCAGTTGATAGCACGTACAATTATGATATCTTTGTTTATCCTACTGCAGCATTTCTGTGTACAAGAGTAATCAGGCTTCGAAAAAAGTTCGATTGCAGCATTTCTTTACTCCGGATAGATCAACAGTGGTGAGCCTCGGATACAAGTTACAATGCCTCTATGCTGGACTTGTTAATGGAAATATTGCTGTCTACACCAAGGCTGAAGGTGCGTAGACATCATCTATTTATTACGAATCCCTCAGAATTTAATTGCAATGTTTTCTTAAATCTTTTAATATATCTGTTTCCATTTTCCTCCACATTAATGTGCTTCGTAAACGTGGAAGCACACCAGAACACACACAATCGATTTTCCCTTGGAGCTTCACACCATTCATCTAGATTTATTTTTATACAATAAAGTAGAAGTAAAATGACCAGTTGAAACATCAATGTGGGTCGAAATTAAGAACTTTAACTGGACATAATCCACCTTGAACTTCTGGACAACATTGTTATTAAATTTCAAAATCTATACTCAGTAAAGTTGTGCATATGGTTAACAACTAGCAATGTTGTTCATCAGAAACTTAAAAAATGGTCTATTCTTCTAACGTTTAACACAAGCTGAGGGACTTGAACGAGAAGCTTTTGCCCAAGAAACCGTGCTTTTAATTTTTTTAGTGGTTTTAGTAAACTTTGTTTTAAAATGACTGTTACAATAAAAGTTCCATATTTTTAACCCAATGGGCTACAAACCTAGCTCTTCCCACCTTATTTTTAAATGAATTTAGTGAAAAAATGAGATACTAAGAGGCGGTGGTGCCAGATTTCCGCTAGACTCAATCACCACAGCATTAGGCTGAAGTGAACACATTGTTAACTCCCCAATGACTCTGGCCACATTCCCTCAGTTATACAGTAGATAATGGAAACTGCTTGGGTCTTGTTTCAGCCAGCAAGCCACAAAATAACAAACACCTGGCTGCTGCAACCCCGAGAGCTACAGCAGTACACAAACATCTTTTCCCAGAGCACCAGGTGGTAGTTCCACCCACTCAGCATCCATCAAATCATGAATCTGTAAATAGAGTTGAGTTCACATCAAGGCATGCATAAAGCCCACCACCCCCATACACTTGGGGCAATTGTGGAAAGGATGACTGAGTCATATAGCACAGAAGGAGTCTGTTTGGCCCTTTGAGCCTATGCTCAATTTTTGAAAGAGCTATCCTATTAGACCAACTCTTTTCCTGTAGTCCTGCAAATGTTTTCTTTAAGTATTTGTCCAATTCCCCTTGGAAAGTTGTGATTTAATTTGCTTCCAACACCCTTCCAGGTATTACATTCCAGACAACAACAAGAAAAATGAATATGGTCCTTTTCCATTCGTTTTGCAAAAGTCTTGGCTAATGCTCTCCTCTAACCTGTGTGAGCCAAAGGATGGTCCAGATTATCCATAAAAGTTCAATGGAACCTTCTATCAATGGATCCCAATATGTCTTCACCCTTCCACATTAACTCCAATGGTTCTTTTTCTTGACATCAGTGGTTGTTTAGTCAGGAGGGGGGGGGGTTTAAAATTTCCTTTCACAATAGATGCTTTCTTGATTCTTTATACAATTTGAAGATTGGCAGCTGAAGCTTTACATTTCAATACTCAGCATTGCCCTTTTAAACCTCCCTCTATCCCACTCTACTTTCTCTGCTAAATATTCACTTGCCAACATGTGAAACCATCTATAACACCAATTAGTAACAAGTTACAGGCAGGTTTGTGTGAAGACTACTAATTATTAAAGGTTATATTGAGACTGCCTAAAATTCATGCACCTTGTTGCATTCATAATGAGAAAAGCATGCTTCCATTTGGAGCAATTGAACCAGTTAATAGTTGCTGAAGGAAATTTCGGTTCAGCCAAGTGTCTGCACTTTTAGTTCCATTGTTGCTATTATTTGAGCATGAGATTCAAACTCCCAAGCATTCAATAGTAATGTTATGTCACCGAGACTGTTCTTAGGATATGAGTGGAAGGTAACAAACAGTTGCAGAGCCATACTGTCAGCTGCATGTTGTATTCTTGCCAATTAATTAGTTACATTAGGGAGTTTTATTAACATTAGGGGAGAACAGACATGAAAATCAGCACTTTTTAAACAAGAGCATTTAAAATCAAAAATGTTTCCTGGCAACTTGTTGAACTACCTATTAACTTTTGAAACGTGGCTTTGTCAATCTGGAGTTATTTTACGATCCACTCTTACATTCCTTGACTTCTCAGGTCTTGAGAATCAGATTGTAAACCAGTGTTCCCAATTCCATTACTATCCTGGACAAAATCTCTTTATCTGTCCCTGAAACGTTGATTTCCTACTCCTCGGATGCTGCCCAACCTGCTGTGCTTTTCCAGCACTACCCTCTCGACACCAAAATCTCTTTATGTCAGTACAGAAGCAGTAGTATAATGGTAGAGAGCAGAAGTTTTATCCTTAACTAATGTCCTTCTGTCTTTTCTTGGCCCTGAAATTTTATTGTTTTTCAGCTACTAATCAAAGGAAGATGATGTTTTGTGCAGAATTTTGTATTTCAACCTCAAAGTCTCTGTTTCCCATAACTGTTTATTCTCTCCATTGTTGCTTGAAAGGAGCTTCTCAAAATATTTCCCCGAAGCTTCTGCTAAGCTGTAACCTGAAAGCACCATCTATTTAGACCCGTTCCTCAAATTGTGTAAAGTTCTCTGCAAAATGTAATGATGCCTGCTACTACCAAACAGAATCATAAAATAAACCATAGCAAAAGTGATTTATTGAATATTTTAGCTTACTGCCTAACTTCCAAAATAATAACGAACAATACTATGACTGCAGCTATTTGCTGGCAGAGAGTGCATTTTGTTGTCTGTAGAAGTCAGTTTGTTCAGACATGTTCACGCTGTAGACAGTAGTTCAAAGATACTGTGATCACTGTCATAATTTACTGTTGGAAAAAATATGGCAAAATTCTGTTTGCAGCCGCGGCTGGAAGTTTTCTAATCATCTATTGATCTATTGCATTTAATGTTTAGTAGCAGCCTAGCTGTAATTCACTCAAAGGTCTGTGAAAATAACGTGTCCACTCTGTGGATTGAATTGACCTGCAAACCTGGCTCGGGTTGCAAGGTGGACAATTAAACCTGAGCCATTTGAGTAGAGTACAGTCAGCACATCAGCTTGGTGCTAATTATTGTGATTACTGCATGCAGCCAGCACTCCAATGCTGCGAATGAGCTACATGCACTCCTTAGACCGGTTCTGCACCTCTTAAAAGAGAGGTACATTGTGGCTACAGTATGTCTTGGGAATGGATTGGCAATGAAATCTGATCTGGGAAAGAGAGAAATTTTTTTTTCGTATTGACTCATGGAATTTGGCATCATTGCTGAGTCAGTATTTATTGCCCATCCCTAGTTTCCCTTGAGAATGTGATGGTGAGTTGCCACATGTTCATGTGCTGTAGGTAGGCCTACAAAGCTTTTAGTGAGGGAGTTCCAGGATTTTGACCCAGTGATACTGAAGGAATGGCAATAAATTTTCAGGTCTGGATAGTAATTTGGAAGAGAACGTGCAGGTGCTGGTGTTCCCATGTATCCAATTGGCCTTATAGATGGTAGTGGCTGTGGGTTTAGAAGGAGTTGTCTGAGGAGGTCGACCACAGTAAGATGCAAGATCCCAGGTTTTCACATGTTGCACTCGATGTGGATGTGCTGTGGGCCCTCCAGCCATACTGAGATGACTGGATGCAGAATGGTTGCAGCAAAATGTAGCCAATTCCACCATGATTCATAATTTCAGTGTCTAGGAGATAATCATGTAGTTACTTTTAGATGCCCTCTTTTGTATCTTTTGTATTGTATCTTTAACATTTTGTATCTTTAACATGCAGATTGCATCGTATTTTTATAGTTCTCCCACCTTCTGCTGTGCACTTGCTGTCCACAAGTTGATGTGCTGCAAACACTGTGTCGGTTTGTTTCGCCACCAATAAAATTCCATTTCCCTTGGAACATGCCTTGTAATTCCTTCATAAACAATTTGCATGAATTGCTATCAAGGCACAGAAGCCACCACCAGGAAAATTGAAATGCTGTAACGATCCAGTTTCTGGTCAGCATCCCTCTCTAAACTCCTCAGACAGAGTAAAACCCTAAAGAACTGCAGATGATGTAAATCAGAAACAAAAGCAGAGGTTGCTGGAAAAGCTCAGCAGGTCTAGTAATATCTATGAAGAGAAATCAGAGTTAACATTTTGAGTCCGGTGACCCTCCCTCAGAATGGACCTGAAATGTTAACTCTGATTTCTCTTCACAGATACTGCCAGACCTATTGAGCTTTTCCAGAAACTTCTGTTTATGTTCCTTAGAAAGATTGTCCTGCTGGGAGTTCTTACTCCCACTGACTGCTCCTCCTTCCAGCAGTTTGTCCTGCTCTCTTCATTCTCCCAGTCCTGATTAATTCCAAGACAAGGGTGTACTATGCTACTTGTATCTGCAAGCAACAAGTTGACGCACATGCCTTTATTTCACAATCATCCAGCGAACCTACTCCCTGGAGGCAATTGAAGCTTGTCACAAGTGTGAAGAAGCACTGAAATTGTTACCTCAACTCGATACAATCAGCTGAAATCAACCAGATGAAATCTAACTTATGAGTGATTGACAATCCCTTTAAATAGCATGCGTGGGGAGCCTTTTCACAATGAATGCATGTTCAGCTGTGTGAGGTTGAGATTATGTCTGCTGTAGTGTGGAACTCCATACTAACCCGTTGATTATCAACACAATGTATCTGCTCCGTATGCCTCTGGTCAATGTTAAGGTTGTCCAGACTAATTCTTTTAACAATGGTGCGTCTACTCCATTTAGCATTCCAAGTGTTTGGAGGCCATTTTGGAATATTAAGAGTTCTCTCGGTGTCCAAAAACACTCTCAAGCCCAAGTTCACCCCTGTATGTTAGACATGTGGAAGTAGTCTGTGTTTATTCATTGTGTTGATGCAAAGACCCAGATTGTTCACTGGAAACAGTCGGGGAGGGGGGGGCCAGGATGAAGTGGTTTTTAAATCTGGAAGAGCTGACGCTCCAACTGTCTTACAGAATGTAATTGCTGTGCTCCTTGAAATGATCAGAGGCAGTTCGATTGACCTGATGGGAGATATCTCCATTTAGAAGCCTGCTTCACAGAATTGGAGCCTTCGAGAGCAGGTAGTTTTATTGGAAGAGTGATAAAGATCATGGCAAGGCTTAAGGTTGTAGGGTAAGCAGACACCCAGTTGGGGTAGTGAAGGAAGAGAAAAATTGCAGAGGAGTGGTTGGGTGGGTGTGTGAGTGGAGATTTGTTGGGTTGTCTGGTTGGGTCTGGAAAAACACTCCTGCTCCTCTAAGCCCACAAACATTGCTAAATCAGCACTTCCTGCATGGATTCAGTTCTTCCCATTTCTTTTTGCATTTTCCCCAGTCTGTAAAACATAGTTATTTGTAGTTAAAAGCAGAACGATTGTTAAAATTAAGGAATGCAACCTCATTAGACATTTAAATGATTCAAGATTAGACTGGTGCTGGAAAAAGCACAGCAGGTCAGGCAGCATCTGAGGAGCAGGAAAATCGATGTTTTGGGCAAAAACCCTTCATCAGGATTTTCCTGACTTCCTGTGTTTTTCCAGCACCACTCTAATCGTAACTCTAATCTCCAGCATCTGCAGTACCCACTTCACCTATTTAACTGATCAACCGATTCCTCCTGCCTGCATAAAGCTGGAAGTGGGCAGTCGCTAGACAGGCGCAATTCCAGTTCAGTTATTTTTATCTTAATATTTGAAATGAACATAGCCCACTTGTTCCGAGAGTTATCATACAGACCAGAGAAAGATAGAAGTATAGATGGGTTGCACACAATGGAAGAGATATGTATGTTGGGCTGCAGACCTATTTTACCTCTATAGGCTTTCAACACTCAAATATCTGAAGATAAAATATGCACACCATGTTTTTCATTAGGAGAAAATAAGGTAATCAAAATTAACATTCAAGGTCCAGTAACCCTCAGAGTTCTGTTCTGAGCAAGGGTTCCAACAATTTCTGTTTTTGTTTCTGATTTCCCGTATCCGTGATTCTTTTGGTTTTTATTGTAATCAAACTGTTTTTAACCTCTGGTAAAAAAAAACATAAATTGCTCATTTAACAACTTGACAACTTAAATTTTATCCTTTTTGTTTTGAAAAAAGCATACACCTAGAAACAGTTACACAAATATGGCACGAGTATTATGTGTAGGAATCAGAGAAAAATGTCAGATAAGCAAAGGTCTGGCATAAGTTCAGCTCACAGATGTTGATGAGTTGTTTTTTTTTTCAGTTTTCTCTTGAATCGTTCTGATTATTTGCTTGTCGCATGAGATTATGGATATGCTGACTCTCATTCTTTCATTCACTGTTGGAAGATTCACCCTTGCAGTGTCTGTGAAGATGCTTTGCCCCTTTTCCTTTCAATACGGGAATATTCAGAGAAAGTCTTAGAGGTAAATGGTGAGTGAAAACAGCTATCGGGAGATTTTCTGTTACTTCCCCACATAGAATGGGGAGAGAAAGATTCAGGTGCTTTCTCTTCATGAGCTGGATGTTTTCTCTATATTGTCTACATACAAACCTATAATCACTTGCTCAGGAGGCAGTCCAGTGGTTGTTACTATACTGAGCCCCCACAGTTAGTCAATTGAAAGAAAACAATCAAAGGACTGTCGCTGGACAAACTTGCACTGAGCACATATCCACACCCACACCACACACAACACATTACATGCGTTACCACAGTGCCATAATATGTCTCCACTGTTTGGATAGCACAGCTTCAGTAATCAGAATTGACTGACAGTTTCAAGATCATCCACTGGTTGTAGCTCCTGTGAAACATTTGCATCACTACAAAATATGATTAGAGAAAATGCAAGAAACCTTTAACACATCACAAAAAAAAATGAATCTTGCCCTTCGTCCTTTCTATAGTTTAATGCAGCTATTGGATTAACCAAGTACAATTATGTTTTTGGAGTCTTGTATTCAAGAGATGAACTCATAATTATTTTTACTTCCCATCATTATACATTTAAATGCACGATGGCACCGGCTACTCAAACCCCAGGCAAATGCATTAAAACTTCTATGGGAGATTCCACAGAAGTAATGAAATGAATTTACCCTAGTGTAATGGTACAAGCTAATATTTAAAATTTGATTATTATAATGTTTTTTAGCCGAGGTTTTACATGGGACGTATACACTTAATGGTAAGGTCCTAGGGAGCTTTCCTGAACAAAGAGACCTTGGAGTGCAGGTTCATAGCTCCTTGAAAGTGGAGTTGCAGGTAGATAGGATAGTGAAAAAGGCGTTTGGTATGCTTTCGTTTATTGGTCAGAGTACTGAGTACAGGAGTTGGGAGGTCATATTACAGCTGTATAGGACATTGGTTCGGCCACTGTTGGAATATTGCGTGCAATTCTGGTCTCCTTCCTATCGGAAAGATGTTGTGAAACTTGAAAGGGTTCAGAAAAGATTTACAAGGATGTTGCCAGGGTTGGAGGATTTGAGCTATGGGGGAGGCTGAACAGGCTGGGGCTGTTTTCCCTGGAGCATCAGAGGCTGAGGGGTCACCTTATAAGAATTATGAGGGGCATGGATAGGATACATAGACAAAGTCTTTTCCCTGGAGTTGGAGAGTCCAGAACTAGAGACCATAAGTTTAGGGTGAGAGGGGAAAGATATAAAAGAGACCTAAAGGGCAACTTTTTCACACAGGGTAGTACGTGTATGGAATGAGCTGCCAGAGGACTTGGTGGAGGCTGGTAAAATTGCAACATTTAAGAGGCATTTGGATGGGTATATGAATAGAAGGGGTTTGGAGGGATATGGGCCGGGTGCTCACAGATGGGACTAGATTGGGTTGGGATATCTAGTCGGCATGGACGAGTTGGACCATAGGGTCTGTTTCTATGCTGTACATCTCTATGACTCTATGACTGTATATGGGCATCTAATGCCCGTCCCAACTGCCCTTGAGAAGATGGTGGTAATCTGCAGTCCACCTGCTGTGCGTTGACCCACAATGCTATTAGGGCAGAACATCAATAAGTGTAAGGATCCCAGATTGGCTTTCTGTTATTTGTTAAATTTCAATTTTGCTGATATTTATTTGCTTCAACTATAAAAGGAAATTGGCTTGACTTAGTTTGGTTCAGTGTTGCCACTGTTGTCCCTGAGGTTGTATATTCAAGCCCTGCCCGAGAGCTGAAGTGCATAATCTAGTTTGGCACTCCACTCAGTGCTAAGGATTTGTTGTGTTTGGAAGCTCTCACATTCTGCAAGCAATGTATCTTTGTACAAAAATGCACTTTGAGATGAGGCTGCCTCGTATTTGCCAAGGAATGAGAGAACACATTGTGACTCATCCAAACAAACACTTGAATTTTGTGGATCTGAAATGGTACTCCAAATAGCATAGCTTTAACACCCCAGCTGACTATTTTCAGTGCCCTGGCAAAAAAAAAATTAGACCTTTTATATTAATTACTATATTAACTCTGGTTCAGTGTATCATTCTCAATAAAAGACCATTTTGCTTAGTAATTTGGCAAGTATAAATTGGTTGTGTACTTTCCAGGTAAATTTTGATGACCAGTCAGTGTAGTTGATGGAAAATCAGGTGGAGGAGAAATTGGTTGGATTTCTCAACAGCCGTGTGCTTCAACCTGCCTCTTTCTTTAATTGTTGTTATGCTCAAGAATTCCCAAGTGCAGCCCTAGGAAAATTTCCTCTGTAATGTGTTCTGCTTTCTGACCTGATAACCAGCCTATTCTTTTCCACTGAGAATTGACTGCTTTGCTTAAAGCTAATATAGTGTACTAGAGATTGTAAAACACAGGTTTCAGTTCCTTGGAGACTGTGTTTGCTTACAGAAAGAATAGATAAGTCATTTAAACATAAAGTAGCTTTTAAATAAACTAAATTGTAGCAATCCCAGCCATTCATCCTAATGTAAAACAAATATCTGGTGAACAGGATCACAGATTACATTTCTAATCAGCAGAACAGTCCGATTTCATCACTCCATGGAAACGTCCTTGCATAAACTTTAAAAGCATCTTCCAAAACTCTGAATTCCATCACCTAGTAGAACATAGGCCACAGATGCACCCCCTGGAATACAACCAGATACAAGCTCTCCTCCAAGCCCACACACAATATAATTGTTTATTCGCTATTGCTGGATCAAGATCTTGGTAACATAAGAAATGAGACCCATATCAGCCCGGAATGATGACTTTTAGGTGTCAAAGTTCCAGCAGTAAGAATTGCCTCCATTCTAACACTTTGACTCGTTGCATTCGGTAAAATTAAGACTTAAGTCTTGCAAAGGAGATTGAGTTTGAGATCTGAGCAAAATCAATGCATATTCTGAGTCATTCTTAAACCTGTGACTGAACCATCGGTAATATAAAAGAAAATTCAGCACATTGTTGATCTTGGCATTCTCACAAGTCAGGATTTAAATTTTGCTCTTGAAGTTAGTTTTTCAGCTAAAAGTACTCAGCCTCAGAAACAGGATGAACCTTCAGTATTTTGAATTTTGCTGACTTTAGGTGTGAAATCTGCCTAATGGCATTGGCATCCCTTATTTGCACATATATTTTCTATCCTTTCCAGTTCTTCTGATGTTCTCTGCTTTATCTTTCCGCCCCTGAAGGCAGTGACTCATACTGCCTTATAATTCCATTGATATAGATTAACTCACCCACTTCTGAAACTGCATATTGAGTATTGTTAAGTGTTTTCTACTTTTAAGAAGCCTATAACAAGGCATGGTTCTTTCCATACTCAACATCAACTTAATGTGAACTAAAATCGGAGGCATTCAATGGAGCACATGAATAGATGCAGCTTCCACCAACATCCAAACTTCTGAATGCCGTTGTCAAGTGCTGTCAGGTTTACTTTTTGCACAAACTGCATGTGCAGCTCCTCATTCCTGTATGTAGGAAAATCTGTAGATTACAATGGAGAAACTGAGGGATACTGTTTGAGAGATTAAGCTTGGTGTTTTTGTGAACTGTATTTTTTCACTTTAATACTTAGCCAACCTTACCAAAAATTCTCAACCTTTTGTTTCAGTTGCCAGTCTGATGCTGTTCCCTGTGAATTTGAATCATATATCCAACAATCCATATCTCCTATTTGCTTTTTTGTCAGTTTCATCACTTCTTCTGACACAGGTCTTGGTCTGAAAGAGTGTCCTTGGTTCTGAGATGGCAGCAAATGTACCTCGATTCTGAAACTGTCTACACCATCATCATCCTATCAGCAAAACATCACTCCCCCTTTGAAGGGGGACTTTTATCTGGTTTTTGAAGCCTGGTTTAATATCAAACTTCAGTTAGAAGGAACTGTTTTGGACAAATCATTGGCTTATGTAAGCAAAGTTACATCTCAGAACATTTGGCTGTCAGTACCAATTAGACCATCCTTGCCTGTCTCAGTTAACGATCGGATCTCCTGATTGAGGTGGACAATCGCCTTGTGCCATGGGCTATTTGTATACACTAGCATATAGGAACTCTTCTCCATTGTTTCTAAGGAGCCAAATTGCAGTTGATTCTGTATGTTGGACCAGCAAGTGGAAGGAGCCCATTTGTACTCCAAGTTAGGCCTTCACATGTAGGATCTGAGAATCCCAGTGCGGATTTGGTGTTGCTTGAGTACACTCCTATTTTAATATAAAGACTTTAAACATGAAAAAAGTTTGATTTTGTTCTGTAAGCATGTACCTCCCATGTCCTTGAAGTAAACCCCTTTACAAAACCTGCCCTGTCTCCTGACTCAGTTCTCTCCCAGACCCAATATTGTTTTAATGTTCCTGTCATGAACTAAAATCTCAATTTGTCTGATCTAAAAACAAGGTGTGCTGGAGAAACTCAGCGAGTCTGGCATCAGGGAGAGAAACAGAAGCTAACACTTGGAGTTCAATATGACTTATTTAAAACTGAATTTGTCTCAATTTGTCTGTTTTGGGCTGTAACCTAATCATAGAATCCCAATGGTGTGGAAGAAGGCCATTTGGCCCATTGAGCCCACACTGACCCTCTGAAGAGCGTCTCATCCAGACACACTCCCCACCCTATTCCTGTAACTCTGCATTTACCATGGCTAATCCATCCCTGGACACTATAGGGCAATTTAGCGTGGCTAATCAACCTGACTTGCACCTCTTTGAATTGTGGGAGGAAACCAGAGGGCCCAGCGGAAAACCACACAGACACAGGGAGGATGTGCAAACCCCACGCCCATGGCTGAAATGAAAACTGGCACTGTGAGGCAGTAGTACTAACCACTGAGCCACCATGCAAGAATAACTCCACATATCAAATCTTAAATACAAAGCATGAGAGGCTATCACTGGTCTCCCAAAAGGCTACGATTTTCATAAAATAGCAGTGTAATGTCTTTACCTATCGAAGGATAGGGTAGTTAATCCTACATATCGAAACAGAATTCAGAACTTGCCTTATCTCCAAAAGGTGATATCTTTAGGCACCCTAACATTAAGAAATAAGAGGCATTCTTTATTAAGACACTCAAATGTTTCATGGCTTGTTGTTATACTTAATCTGATTAATAATGTTTTGCTCTTAAAATTAATTTTTAATTGAAGTGTGGAAATCTGAGCAATGCTCATAATTTCATATAAACTCAGTCAGCCGTGTTAGACAATTACTGACAGCTCAGTGTTAGTCACAGTTTGAATCACTGACCTATTTGCCGCAGATTAATCTGCAGTCAAAAGAGACAAATAGTGACATGTAGCCGCCCTCGGGTACACTTGTCTATGCTGTGATTAGGATGACACATGGATGGTCAGACTGCCAGTTCAATTCTGTTAATCCTTTTATTCTATTTAATTCTGAAGAGGAGAAGCAGGAGAAAATCTTTCTTTTATCATCAGCATTTTGAATGCTTTGTCCTTTTCCAGGCCTGTTATTGATGTCAAAGAAATATTCTCAAATGGTGAGCTTTCTCTGTAAAGCAGAGGGAAGACTGTTTAAAACACATCCTAAGTGGAACAAAGCAGAAAAACATAAGCTGGCTTTTTCTCATTGCCATTGGAAAGAAACTTTAAAATTCACAAACCAGTCTGCATCCTTTAATGAAGTTCTTTGCTGTATCTTCCTCTTTTCCTTGTTAATTCACTGAGTAATTGCCAAATTTTTACATTTTTTTACATTACATTACATTACAGTGTGGAAACAGGCCCTTCGGCCCAACAAGTCCACACCGACCCGCCAAAGTGCAACCCACCCATACCCCTACATTCACCCCTTACCTAACACTACGGACAATTTAGCACGGCCAATTCACCTAACCTAACCACATCTTTGGACTGTGGGAGGAAACCGGAGCACCCGGAGGAAACCCACGCAGACACTGGGAGAACGTGCAACCTCCACACAGTCAGTCGCCTGAGGCAGGAATTGAACCCGGGTCTCTGGCGCTGTGAGGCAGCAGTGCTAACCACTGTGCCACCGTGCCGCCCACAATTTGCTGTGCTCTTTGAAGAAGTGCAGTCAGTTTCTATGTCTGAGTTGCTTCTCATTGTCATCTTGTGAAATTTTCTAAATATTGATCGAGAACAATGTCATCTTTAATTATAGTGATACCTATGGTACTATTGTTCAGTACTTTGATGAAATCAATGGTTTTAAAGCTTTGTATCTTTTGAGTCCAATCCTACTTGAAAAGAGAAACTGAGAAAGGAAAGTGGTGCTTTCAGTTTTTAAGGAAATTAGGATCAAAACTGAGAATGGAAACCAAAACTCTAAGGAATCTGTTTGAAATCTTTTAAAGGACACAGAGTCATCAGAGCTCAGATGATGATTCTTATGCAATACTTGTAGGCCAAAGAGGTCAGCGGCTAGATCAAGAAGCTGAGAATAGGCAAATTTAGCTCCTCCAGCTGTTTCTATAACAGTGAAAGATCTACTCCACCCAGACCATCTTAAGCAGAATTGAGGAGTTCCTTGAGATGTGTGCTGTTTTTGAGTGGTCGTGTACTTGTGTTGGTTTGGGATCAGACTAAATTCTAAAGAGGAGCAGTTGCAATTCTTTGTGAAGAAGTCAATAATTTTGAAGGATTTTTGTCATCAGATTGATGACTTATATGCTGAATGGATTGCCAAGCAAATTCTTAAGTTCTGTCTTAGCTTTAGGAATGTGTACTTTATAGCCTGCAATTAATCAAAATTTGCCTGTTAATTCCTATGTGTCTGGGTGGGTTTCCTTCGGGTGCTCCGGTTTCCTCCCACAATCCAAAGATGTGCAGGTTCGGTGAATTGGCCAGGCTAAATTGCCCACAGTGTTCAGGGATGTGTAGGTTAGGTGCATTAGTCAGGAGTAAATGTAGGATAGTAGGGTAGGGGAATGGGTCTGGGTGGGTTACTCTTCGGAGGGTAGGTGTAGACTTATTGGGTCGAAGGGCCTGTTTTCACACTGTAGGGATTCTATGATTCAATATATTCATTCTGCGTTTTAGTGTGTAGATTGTTTGACCCTTGCACAGGAAACTTCTTTTGTTAAAACATTTAATCTTGTGGTTTCATTTTTTTTCAGGAAGTAACTGGGTTTTAGGTTTCTTTTTTTAAAGAAAGATGTTACTGTTCTTAACTGAGGTCATAACACAATTAACTCGCACAGAAAATGGCTACAGATCTGTGCAGGGCTTGGGATTGTACAAGAGCCTGTATCCTTGTCATCAAGACTAGTATAAAATAAGAGAACTGGGGGGATATGTTTTTATTTTAAAACTGCCCCCAAAATTCTAAAGTATTCATATATGCTGAATTTAGTTGTTTCTTTTAGCTTCCAATTAGAGATAATTTAGAGGAGGTTATCTTTCTTTTAAAAATAATTGGCAGCTCATGATCAGCACAAGAGTGTGTCTATTTTCTCAAGACATACTCTTTCATTTGTCTCTATCTTTTCATAAATTCACAAATTAATTCAGATATGCTTTGAGCATTCTTTTATTCTAGCATGGAATGTGGGTGTTGGTATGAGTTGTCCATTCCCAATTGTCCTTAAATTCATGTTTTCTTGACTATTTCAGAGGACAGTTGAGAGTCAGTCATTTATTGCGCATTGGAGTTACAAGTACACAAGATTAGATAAGGTTAGCAGATTTCCTTCTCTAAAGAACATTAGTGAACCAGATGGGTTTTTGTACCAGTTGACAAGGGTATATGGTCACTATTAGAGTATCTTTCAAATTACATCAATGACCATGGGTGAGTTTCAAACCCTTGCCCCACCAGAACATTAGCCTGGGACTCTGAAGTACTAACTTACTCTAAACCACTGCCTCTCTTTTCTGTGCAGCTATTATTAAACATCCCATTACATTAGCAGATGAGGGATTAATATTCATTGATTAAGTTTTTCTATGTAATTTGAGTTCCCTCAGGCCGAAAAGTGTATTAAAATTGGAAACAACACAACAACTCAGTACTGAATATAATTTTACATCCAATTTTGCAGAAAATGTGCCATCTAGCACTTTCTAGAGAACATATGTTTGCACTTCAGTGTATTTTACAGCCAGTTAGCTGTATTTACCATGTAGTCATGGTTGCTTTATAAGAAGAGATAATAACCAGTTCAAATGATTAAAGGTCCCAGAGAGATTAATGCCCAGTTCATGTTTTTGATGGTGCTGTTCGAGGGATAAATGACTTTTGACTTGAAACCATGAAACTATGTGTGCATTCTGAGACAAAGCTGACCTTTCATTGGAGGTAGGTTAAAAGGATCTAAAGTTTCTATTCCATTTATTAAAAGTTTTAATTCTTCATCTAACTACATTTTGCAGGCCATTTTACGTTACTTGCAAAGACTTAGGTGGCTCAGTGGTTAGCACTGCAGCCTTACAGCGTCAGGAATTCTGATTCAATTCCAGCTTCGGGCAACTGTCTGTGTGGAGTTTGCACATTCTCCCCATGTCTGCGTGGGTTTCCTTCAGGTGCTCCGGTTTCCTCCCACAGTCCAAATATGTGCAGGTAAGGTGGATTGTCCATGCTAAATTGCCCGTAGTGTTAGGTGCATTAGTCAGAAGGAGATGGGTCTGGGTGGGTTGCTCTTCGGAGGGTCAGTGTGGACCTATTGGGCCAAATGGCCTGTTTCCACACTGTAGGGAATCTAATCTAAAAAAAAAATACACATTAGGATTCTTCTGGAGTTACATTTTGATAGAAATGTTAGGAAGGATGTAGGCCAAACACAGGCAAATGGGAAATCTGGTCAGCATGGACAAGTTGGACTGGAGGGTCTGTTTTTGAGTCGTATGACACTATGACTCTAATTGTCAGCCCAAGGGATGTTATTTATCTAAAGGTATTCAGAGTAAGCATGCAAGGTGGTCAAGTATTTTATTGAAATTATTTGGTTGAAGTAGCAGTGAGTTTGGGAGTGTGGGTTGGCATTTAATTGGCAAATGGCATTGGGTGCCAACCTTGCTGTCCCCACTCTGCCCTGATTAAGTCTGGGTCATGCAGACTTCTGGACAGTCTTATCCCACCACCATCCTTCCCCTACTCAAGCCCTAATCAATCCAGATACCAGTACTTGAGACACCAAAGTGGACAATTAATGTCACAATTGGTATTTAGCTGTGGTCAACAGTCAACTGACCATGTGGACACCCCAAGTAAAATCTCAACAGATTTGTTTATCATTCTGCAAGGAGGAGGCCTGGGGTTTGAGGGGAGGGGGGAAATAGATGTCAGGTTGTCCCACATTTGCAGGTCCTCATTGCCTGATCTAGGACCCAGAATTGAGAAGGGGAAAGTGCCATGAGTTACTACCCTGCACTTGCTGCTGACAATGCTTCCCACTCTCCTGCTTATGTAGAATTTTGGGTTAAACATCACTGCAGCATAATATGATCTAAATGTTCCAATATGTTAATTCACGTAACGTATACCACAAAGATCAGGTTATTGTTGAGACAGATGTTCTAAAGTTTATTAACAAAACTATATCTGTATTGCTAAAATATCACAGACCTATACATATTCTGGGTTCTGTGCTTACTGATGTGACTGTATATTAAATGCACACAACTGGCTAACTGAACATACTACATTGATTTATAACACAAAAAGTGACTGAAGTTGAACAGAATTCCTTTGTACTGGAATGTCCAAGTTATGCTGCCATGTAACCATCTTAAAGGTACACTGGCTATCTTCTCTGGAATCTCTGAAATAATACAGCACCTTCCCTTTTCCCTTTAACGAATGGGAATCCTTTTCAGATAATGTTTACAAAGACACAAGCAGTTACGTAATCCCAAAACATTCAGACAATGCATTGATGGACATACAACATCACAAAATCTAATCCTTACGCAGTTACCTTGACCTGGCCATGTAGCTTCCCTCTGTGATATGCTATCTATCATTGTAGGTGCATGTGGTTCAGTTATCATGCGTGTGTGGTTATCTTGCAAAATACTTTCACTGATGTGAGTCATTATCCTGTGTGTTGGGTGGTTGATGATTTGCAGTTTGGATATATCACTATTTCTTTGAGACTTGACTGTAGTACATCACAATAAGGTATGACTTAGACTGAACACAACAACGTAATAACTTAGCCCAAGCTCGTGTTCATATGAAAACTGAGAACACTTATGTATTTTCCTGGTTCAAGTTATGATGACTGTCTAATGATCGCTGAATCATGCTCTTGGAGCATAATAGTTCTTCTTTCTAACAATACATTGTGCATATCTGGTTGGTCAGTGGGAGGGAGAGGGGGAAGAATTTTATGAATCTGTCTCCCAAATGTGAAAATTGCCAGACTGGGTAGACTATTGCCTTGAAGAGTAGCACGCAGAATTAGCAAAGTTAGCTAGAAATCTTGGCAGATCACTTTACATTTTGCTACTGCGGATTTTGCAACACACCCAGTGCATTCTGCAAAACCTTTCAACTGAATGATTAGTGAGAAGAAGAAGGAATATGTTGAACACTTTTTTTGGAAGGTTGTAGTAGTTTATTGAGGACTATTATCAGACATGGTTTGTTGAGGAACGCTGAACAACCATACTCAGCAGCCTGCGTGTCAACAACTATTGCACTAGTGATATCCTTGGTTTCTTACACCAGTAAGAGCTCAAAGTGAATGTTTGCTATATTTATGTTCTTTTATGAATTGCAAACTGCGCTGCTTTTTCCAGCAATTTCTAAATCAATTTTAGCATACCATGGATTCTAATCGAGAATGTGGAGGTGCCGGTGTTGAACTAGGGTAGACAAAGTTAAAAATCACACAACACCAGGTTATAGTTCAACAAAGCTAGTACTTCCAAATAAATCTGTTAGACTATAACCTGGTGTTGTGTGACTTTTAACTCTAATCGATAATGTCTTCTGTTGCTTTTTATTGTTCTGCACTTATCCATAATACTTGGTCAGTTTTATTGATAAGCCTTGTGATGCACATCTATAGGTGTTCCTCATTTTTCTTTAGACGTTGGCCCCAATTCTCTACATTTATCAAGTATGTTATTGTTTGTGTTTATATGTTTTTTATGAATAAACTTTAAATGGAGCAAAGATGTTTACTGGTACACTGTGACTGTCACAATCATGTAACTCTGTGGTCAATATGGGAACATAAGAAACTTAAATGATCAGGAAGGTCAAACTAAATTACCCCTTTTTGGTGACCTTTTCTACATTCGCTGAAGGAATTTTATAGCTACAGAAGGCCATAGACTTTACCAATACGATTGCCATAGAAAAATCAACCTTCCGTGGTGCTCACCTTCCCCTGGGTTGTCACTGCTTGGTTGCCAGTGATCTACTTTGTTCACTGATGATCAGATCAGAGGTTTGCTGATTAAAATCACTTCATAACTTTATTATAACATATTTTGTCAGTGTTTCAGCTTCTGCAGAGGTGATGGGACACTACATGAGTAACAATATATATTCTAGGTTATTTTTGCAATGAGGTAGTTGACAGACATGTTCAGAGGAACTGAGTTTTGCAACTGAAGGTTTTTGGGTTATCTCCAATCAGATCAAGTGATTTGATGCAGGTATGAGTTCTCAATCAATGTGATCAGCTCTCCAAGGTTCACCACCATGAAGGCTTTGTAGCCTTTCGTCATAGCAATAGTTTTCTTAGCTGTCGTTTGTAATTTTAGTTCTTTTCCCTTGTGCCTGATTGCCTGTGTTTTTTTTTAAAACTTTCCTTTTGTGTAGGTTGCTGGCAATGCTAACATCTGCCTTAAAAAGGAAACCCCTGACAACAGGTTAGGTGGATTGGCAATGCCATGTTCTAAGGGTGATTTAAGCAAACCTTGACAGGTTGGTTTTTTTTAAAACAATTATCGAACAGTTGTAGTTAAACTCTGCATGTGGTTCTCTAATTATGGTATTGTTTTCCTACTAATTCAGGACTACAACTGTATTGTTGTCTGACCAATTTTGAATTTTGCATATTACCTAGAATTTGCTTGTAATGACTTCGGTCGAAAGACTATGACTAACGTGGCAAAGAGGGATTTGCCCATCCCAAGACTGTTAAAAGAATTGTGATATGCAGATATATAATGCATCAAGTATATATTTCTAAATGTTCCACATTTGGCTGCTTGCTGATCAGTGCCCAGATAAGTGACAAATGGGACTTTTCCAAATACTGCTTATTGCAACTGCTCTGTCCTTGATGTATGTATTCAGAATAGCGTGAGGTGGTGGGGAATGCCAGAGCTTGGGGAAGAAACAAATCTTTTTTTCTTTATGGAGTTTTCTTAAATAAGATAGAAAATATAGATTGTGTGAATCTTATATGTGGAAGGTTATTTTCCTCTACCTGTATTCCATTTTTAAATTGAAACTTTATTGCACTTATGAATACATTGAGATAGAAAACAGTTGAATCATTATGTCTGTTTTGGATTGGAGGAATGTGTGTACAATATTACGAGGCTATTTTGTTACAAAACTCCACTTCAGTAAGCAAAATAACTGTGCATTTCACGGCCTATTGCAGATTCATGACTGCATTACTTTCTTGATCTTCCAAACAGCATAATCTGCTAATAAATTTTAACTATTGGAAATGCTATGGGGACAGACACTGAATACTGGCCGAGCCAGCTGTGCCCACATCTCACAAGTGAATTTTAAAAAGTGCTGTGAGGCTTTGAAGGGAAGTTCATGGTTATTTCACAGTAGACAGAATTGATGAAACTTCAAAATGATTTATCGTCAGCATCTACATGTAGTCATTAGCATTAACTTAACGCACTTTCTACTATCTTGTAACACTGAATACATTTGAAAATGACAAAGCTAAGAGTAATTGGACGAAGTCTAATTTATTTCTACTAAAATCTCAACAACACTTCAGGCTGGTTAGAGGCAGGAAGGTTTTGTTTGTTGTAGCGTCCTAGTTTCTGATTGAATTACTGTGCAGGGCTGGGCTTGGCATTGCATGGAAAAGGGATTGGCTGTTTAGTTACTGAAAACTAAATCCGAGCCCAGTTGTAGCATGAAAATGTTATGTTTATTAGCAACTTGTCTGCACACACACTACTGAACTAACTATTGACATAGGAGGCGTTGCCCTTTGTTACAGAATCCAAATTCATTCACCATTCTTTTGAGGATGATTTAAACAAAACCTTAACAAATTGTGTCTTTTTTTAATTATGTAAGAGTTGCTCGTTAAACTCTTCATGTAGCTTTTCCATGTACTTCCTTCGTAAGCTAGCTTCAGCATTGTTTTGTGTGTTCTCAAATGCCTTGATTTAATTTTAATATACTTGCTGTACCTTACCTTAGAGAATCATTGTTCCAAGCTCAAAAAGCAATAAAGAATGTTGTTGTTATGCTATACATTTACCAGCAGATATTTCGCTAGATCAGATGGCTAATTCTGATCTGAATTAATGTGAATCCATAACTAAAACGGAAATTGCTGGTGAAATTAAGCAGGTCTAATAGCATCTGTGGGAAGAAAATAGAGTTAATGTTTCGAGTCCAATAACCTTTCATCAGAATGGAAATTCATGTCTTTTTGCTGGAGTGAAAGAGTTAAATGAAGGATTAAGAACAGAAGTTTAGCGGTGAATTTCAGATGGGTCTGGTGAGAACAAAGTATGTAGTTTGGAAAAACTACAGCCGTAGAGCATAATTATATAGCTAACTATTTCTGCCAGCTGTTCTGGATAAAGCAGAAAGTATTGATATTTAAAACCACACAACCCCCTTCTGTTTCTGTAGGGATGTACACTTTGCAGTATGTGACATTATACCTCTAATACAAAACTGGAATTTCAAATCTACTTTTCAGTATAGATTTGTCAGGTCATGTTAGATATGTAAAGATATCCTTATGTGCTTAAATTACAATTCACTTGATATGCGCTTTAGAAAAGTTAGCAGCATTACAGTTAAAAACAAAGATGTGGAGTACTTTGGAATTTGCTTTCCTGGCAATGCATCAAAATCCATGAATTGCTGATGAGCCTCAGAAAGCAAGTGGTCAAACTGAATGCTGCTCAACTTTCAAGACAAACTATTTGTTTCTATTTTTGTAAAGATAGCTGGCCTGAAAGTTTTTGACAACAATTAGACTGTTGCATTATATTTGCTCATCCCCATGGAAACATTTCTTTTGCTAGTCAGTGCAAGTTTGAAACAGTCACACAGTTCAGAAAGTTTGATGTGTAGTTTGGCAACAACAAGACACATTAACGTTTGCCTTCACCTTCCCTGGCACTGGCGCAGAGCTTTATAGTTGTTGAGAGTGAAAGTGAGGGGAAGAGAATGATCTGAGGCAATCTGAAGGTGGGCAGCTATTCTTTTTGTTTAAAAACTGTGCTAGCAAAGGCAAGTAGATGGGCCAGTTTTTCTCCCTCCAAACTATCTGCCACATGATGAAAAAGTAAAAAGAAATATTGTGCATTTGTTATGTGGATGGAGACAGTTGTGGGGCAGAAGAATGATGCTTACCTCATTTAAACAACCCCCACCCAGACCATACCCAGACCATTTACACCTCCCCAATTCTAATGTGCCATCAGTGGATTCCACCCCCCCCCCCCACCCCAATCCTCCGCCCGCTGCTGTTGCCGCGTACCCAATCCCAACTTAGTTACCTAGCCACTGTGCACCCTATCTCTTCCTCTTTGGTATTATGCCCTTGGACCCCTACCCACTGCCTAGATGGCACCTTACTCACATGGCACTCTATCCCCTTCTAACCTGGTATCCTACCCAGCTGGATCCTATTTGCCTACAAACCTAACAACCTATCACCAATCATCCACCTGGCACCCTACACTCCAAATACCCTAACATCACACTCACCTTCTGTAACCACACAGCATCAATGTGGATTTCACCAGTTTCCTCAATTCCCCTCGCCCCCACCCCACCTTATTCCAGATCCAACCTTCTAACTCGGCACCATCCTCATGATCTACCTGTCCATCTTGCTTCCCACCTATCCGCTCCACCCTCCTCTCTGACCTATCACCATTACCCTCACCTCCATCTACCTATCTCGCACTCAGCTACCTTCTCCCAGCCCCATCTCCCTCCCATTTATCTCTCCAACCCCATAGCTCACAAGCCTCATTCTTGATGAAGGGCTTTTGCCCAAAACGTTGATTCTCCTGCTCCTCGGATGCTGCCTGACCTGCTGTGCTTTTCCAGCACCACATTCTTGATTCTGTTCTTATGGTTTGACAGGAGCCATCAATTTCAGGAGACAACAGCTGAATGCTGTGAGAAACAGGTGTGTTTGCCTTCCTCTGACAGTCCTGCACGACAAAACAGCTGTCAGGCTGGAAATATGGCTCCACATTTCTGAGGGAGACCAGAGCAGAATCTCTTCTCACAAATGTAGAGTTCCCTTCTTTTGTGCAAAAAAAAAGTGAAGTGACAATCTGAGTGAGATTGAGTGAAAATCCACGACATTATATTTAATTTTGTCCAGTTACGCTTCAGAGTATTCATGCTCTGTTCCATCTAACAGGAAACACAATTATTTCATAACCTGCATCCACTTTTACAAGCTACTTTCTCAGCGGGAATTTTTATGCTGTTGAGTGAAACTTCTTCAGTCCCTGAAATCGAACCTGAGGGTTACTTTCTGCAAAAGCAACTTTTAACTTGTTCAGTCACAGTCCAAGCTAAATATCCTTTTATCTTGGCTACTGTTGCAAAATACATATTTTCATTTAATCATTCTTCACTTTTTCATTTAGCGTAGAATTGTAACATTTCCGAGTGTTTTTATTTCTTTTAGCTCAGAAAGAGGCATTTGATCTGTTGTGTCTACTCTCTAAAAAAAGGCTACCGCTATTCCCACTGCCTAGCCTTTCCCCTGTAGCCCTGTCGATTTGTCAGTCCAGGTGTTTACCTAATTCCCTTTTGAAAAACATGATTGAATCTGCCTTCACCACGCTCCCTGGTAATGTATTCCAGATCATAACCACTCTCTGTGTGAAATAACTTCCCCTCATGTCGCCAATGGCCCATTTTCAGTTCAACTCTGCGTCCTCTGGTCTTTAACACGTCCACCAATATAAACAGTTTCTCTATATCGAAATGGCCCAGCCACCTCTGAAGAGGATTTGCACACCTTTGTCATTCTGTCTCTCCCCATCAGTCATCATAGGATCACATCAGCAGAACATTAGCCTGGAACTCTGGATACGAATCTGTATTAACACCAATCTGCTGTCAATCTTCTCTTACACAGAAAAACTAAAGTATCTCACAGAACTGAAACAGCACATCAGTGGGAAGTATTCTTTACTGCACCCAAAAGAACTAAACTTGAAGAAGTCTAATTATGTACACACATTAATCCTAATTCCAGAACTCAGTGTGCTGGTTGCAGTGATCCATTCATCATTCCCATTATTTTCTCATTAAGCAGTTCAATTCCAGAAGTATATAGGAAACAGTTCTGCCTCCCTGGCTGTAGCTCTGAGAACTATATGAAATTGTTTATTGTTGGGTGGTCTCTAAAACATCACTTCATCTTGAAACAAGTTATTTGCTTTAGAACCATCATCCGTGACGGTTGCTTGGTGCAGTTTGGAAAAGGTACAATATAAGTCTTTATGAGTAAAGACTTTTGGTGAACTGGGGATACCAGCATGTGGCTGCAGTATTACCTACTGCTGTCTTATTGATTTTCTGGGACCTCAGTTTTCAGTCAGCCACAAAGTAAATGGTATTTGCTGGTTATTCAGAGTCTTTCGTTCCAGAGTATACAAATTCAGATCACACTACGAGTACTTTAAAAATTTAGATTCAGTTAATTTTTTTTAAATACTGGCGTCACTAAAAGGAAACTATCAGTTCTTATCCACTGTAGCTGAGATGTGATCCAGCTCCACGACAATAATATTTGTCACTGGCCTGCATTCTGAAGTGACTGAGCAATCCAGTCATTTCAGAGCCACAGATGAGAATTATTACATGTATGGGTTAACAAAAACTCTAGTAACAGTACTTCAAATGAAAGTACGTGACTGATCTGTTTCATGAGGTAATAGTTCTGAAGATGTAAAGCTAAGTTGCATTAGTTCCCACCCAATCTGATGGTGGTCCTCTGGCTTTGAATGGTGAATCGAGGATTTTAGCCCAAGGTCCTGATGGAGAGAGATGTCATCGCTAGATCCTGGTAGTTGTAATTTAGCCCAGCTCATTAATGTTAGTTGTACTTATTGCTTTCATTGTAGTTAAATTGTGCCTTGTTATGTAAGATAAGTGCCTCTTGTCAAGACTTTCTAATGGTTTATCCTCTACCACTGATAATTAAATAAGTCTTTAGACTCAGTATATTTAATAAGCTTCCGTTCTGCTTTTATATACATTTCCATTCATCCTCAGTTAATGTTTTTGTTATAGTGCTGCATCAGGGGTGGTTTAACCCAATTTTGTTAAATTACAATTACAAGGAGGAAAAAGAAGGATAAAATTTCACCATACATCCCACTGATGTGCTGTTTCAGTTCTGTGAGATACTTTAGTTTTTCTGTGTAAGAGAAGATTGACAGCAGATTGGTGTTAATACAGATTAGTAGCCAGAGTTCCAGGCTAATGTACTGCTGATGTGATCCTATGATGACTGATGGGGAGAGACAGAATGACAAAGGTGTGCAAAACCCCTTCAGAGGCGGCTGGGCCATTTCGATATAGAGAAACTGTGTGTAACCATCATGGGATCACATCAGCAGAACATTAGCCTAGGACTCTGGATACTAGTCTGCATTAACACCAATCATTCAGAAATCATAGGAACAGCTGTAACAGAGAACATTTTACAATTATAATCAATATTTCAAACTTGCATCTAAGACAGATGGGACTTGAACATGAAAAGTAGAACTTGAGGGTTTTTGTGATGTAGTATCCCTACCTCTGGTTGGGTCTGGGTGGGTTAGTCCTCGGAGGGTCGGTGTGGACTGATTGGGCCGAAGGGCCTGTTTCCATACTGTAGAGAATCTAATCTAATCTCACTTCTGAGCCAAGAGCCCCATCTTCAGTCACACCTGCTCCAGAGATGTGGCATAACATCCCTGAACAGATTGACTAGAAAGTATCTAGAAAGAAAGATCAGTGGCATCAAACTACCAAAAACCACAAGTGACTATTGGTTAGTAGCCAGAGCCCAATATGATAATTCAGTGCCAGTTGCATTATCTCTGTAAAACAATAAACAACTTATAGCCTCTTGCTGAGAGTAAGAAGCAGCTGGATTAATGTGCGGCATGGAGAGAAGCATCTAGGGTAAAAAAAAAAGCAAGAGGCCATATTTGATGGACAAAACTGAAAGAAGCAGGTAATTCTGTGCTTATTATGAGTAATCCACCTCCAGATAATCTAAGGGGGTTGAGGGCAAGCACTCAGGAATGGAAGTTCCTTCAGCAGATTTCCACCTCCTTTCTGCATCATCATTTTGATGGTCCACCATCACGTCCATGATTATCAAGATGAACAGAACTTTCCTGGTCCTCAGGTGAGAAACTGAAGGACCAAGGTGATGTTTTTTTCCAAATCATGTTTCAACTGACAGACTAACTACAAAGGCAATGGATCAGGATCAATACATAGTCGATTGTCTACTGTGTCTGATGCTTCGGTCAGTTGGACATTCTCTCCATGGATATAGGCATCAGCACAAATGCCTGAGATATATAGCATTGAGATGGACTTTTCTAATCTCTCCAAGGTAGCACTACAAGTGCTTGACAGAAGCATGCACTTTTTCTGATGCTGCTCCAGAATTAACTTTATCAATCACCCCCAACCTTCAGTAACTACCCCTGTTGAAAAAAACGTCTCCTGCATCTGCCACTGAGAACTCTTTATTACTGTCTCTAATATTGGGGGCCAGTTAGCTGGATGGCTGATTTGCAATGCAGAGTAATACTAACAGCACAGATTCAGTTTCTGCACCAGCTGAGGTTACTCTCTCCCCTTGCCTGAGGCTTGGTGATCCGCACTTAAACCATCACCATCAATCATCTCTCGCTCTCTGATGAGAGAGCAGCCCTATGGTTTGGTAAGAGTATGGCAACTTTACCTTTACCTTATTCGTCCCCAATACTGCTCATGCTCACTAGCCATGTGTCCTAACCATGTGACAACTTCTCCATGCCCATTTGATGTGTGACCAATGATGGGACAGAATACAGGAAAAAGATTACGTGTTTAGTGGCATGGTGTAAAGACACCAATCTCTCCATCAACATCAGCAAAAGAAAGGAGCTGGTCACTGAGTCCAATAAGGAGAGTGAAGGATCTGCATCAGTGGTGCTGAGGTGCAGATGATCGAGAGCGTCAAGTTCCTGAGAGTGATGATCACTAATTGTCTCTCCTGATCCTCCCATGTCGACACAATGGTCAAGAAAGCACAGCAATGTCTCTGCATGCTCAGGAGGTAAAGGAAATTCACATGTCATCAAGGACTCTTATCAATTTTTATAGATGCACCATAGAAAGCATTCTATGTGAATCCACCACAATGTGGTTTGGCAAATGCTGTTACCAAATCCACAAGAAACTACAGAGAATTGTGAATGCTGTCCAGTCCATCTCACAGATCAGCCTTCCATCTATTGACTCCGTCTATACTTCGCGCTGCCTCAGGAAAGCAACCAATGTAATCAAAGACCCCTCCCACCCCAGTTATACACTTTTCCATCTTTTTCCATCAGGCAGAAGATATAAACACTTGTAGACATGTACAAATAGATTCAAGAACAATTTCTTCCCTGCTGTTATTAGACTTATGAATGGACCTCAATTTAATGTTGATCTCGCTCTCTGTAAACCTCTAGCATTGTATTCTTTGTTCTGTTCTGTTACTCTAATGCACTTTGTATGGTGAGACCTGCCTGTACTGCACACACAACAAAACCTGTCACTGGCTGTAGGTACATGTGACGATAATAAGTCAAACCAAATCAACTCAAATCGAACATGAATTCCTGGGCCCACTCCCACTCATCTGTCAAACTTTGCAGACTTTTTGGAATTCAGCAAGATGAATCAGAACTAACAGAGAATAAGTAAAACATCAGGTTGTGACATCAGTGATATTGTTACATGCCAAATGTGATTTCTAAACCTATTCCTAGGAGTCTGAAATATTTCTTTTCTCCATCTCCAAGGACAAAACATTCCACCACCCTGCCATTATCCAACTCCTTTGGGTGACTGTTGCTCAGGGTCACCTCAAATCTCAATCCCTCCCTGGAAGTATGTGTTTTTCTCCAAGTGAAGAAAGCAGGGAACTATAAGCATGAGGATCAGATTGTATGGAGTTGATGGAATAACAATTGTGAGTCTGTGACTGTGAGACATGAGTATAAGATGGTATAAAAACGAGGGTCACTATTGGTCTTGGCAATTCAGATGAAGGTGTTAAAAGCTGCTTTGAAAGAGAAGAATGAATGAGCTGTGGGGTGTGTCATCTGAGAGTTTCCATGCAGGTGAATACTGGGAAAGTCGGAGTATGGGGGTTGACAACTGAAAAGTAGGCATGTCACTCAGCTTTCCTGTCCTTGTGAGGTAGTTGAACCCTCATGGCAATGTATCCAGTTCCAAGTTCCACAATCCAACTGCTCACTTTCTGGGCCATTTCTCTCCTTGCCTGCCTGACTCAAGACACTGACCCCTATCACTCTTTCCCCACCAAATCCACCCCACCACAGGCAGCAGCAATTCACTGCAGGATCAGCTTGCACCAGGCTCTCTGAGTAGAGGTAGAAAATGGGAGATTTACAATAGTTTTATCCCACATTTCACTACTTTTTGTTGTGTGCTTGATGAAACCTCAAGCATCAAGGTAGAATTAGCCACTCTGAACCCAGTCAAGGCTTTCTTTCCTAGAAATCCTTCCACAAATAAATGGCAGCTATCATCATGCCCACATTCTGCTCAGGAACCCTGGGAAAATGATGGCTGAGTTTTAAAAAAGCATTGCAAAGTCTGATGCTAAACTTATTATGTTCTTAACCCATTGTTGCCTTCAACCCTTCTCTCCCATTAAGAATTTCATCCATATAAATAAATAATTAATGTGTGCATCCACACACATTTTCTGTTACAAACTTACAATTCTTTATAAGGTAACCAAAACAGAGACCACCCCACATTAGAATTTTTATTTCTCCCTTTTTTGGCAGTCCCATTGAGTCTGGGGATGAATTTCTTCCACGCTGGTGCAGTGAGTCCTGAAGTGACTAATAGTCCAATGCTGGATCTATGCACCCTGCTACAGATGGGCACGTGGCTTTTGACGAGGTGGGTGTGTGAGAGGCCCATGTTTTTGCACACTACTTCTGCTGTTTGCACTTGACATCCACTTGGGCCTATCACTTGGCACCTTCCCAAGTGCTCCTTCTCCAGTTTAGGTGGTTGTGCATTCACTCCCATGAGATGGTGAGGATGTTGACTCTATTCACCAAGATTTTGAAGATTTCCTCATACAGTCTTCCTGTTAAGAAAGGTGTTGTTAATTTGAAAGGGTGCAGAGAAGATTTACAAGGAGTTAAAACCCTCCAGAGTTGGAGGATTTGAGTTCTAGGAAGAGGCTGAATAGGCTGGGGCTGTTTTCCCTGGAGTGTCAGAGGCTAAGGGGTGACCTTAAAGAGGTTTATAAAATCATGAGGGGATGGATGGGATAAATAGCCAAGGTCTTTTTCTCAGGGAAGGGGAGTCCAAAGATACAGGACATAGGTGTGAGGTAAGATGGGAAAGATTTAAAAGGGACCTAATGGGGAACTAGGTAACCTTTTCATGCAGGGGGCAGATTGTGTATGGAGTGAGCTGCCAGAGGAAGTGGTGGATACTTGTACAATTACAACATTTAAAAGGCATCTGGATGTGTACATGAATAGGAAGGGTTTAGAGGGATATGGACTAAATACTGGCAAATAATTAATTTAGAATACCAGGTTGACATGATGGAGTTGGACCAAAGGGTCTGTTTCCGTGCTGTTCAATCTGTTTCCTCTGCTCTCTTGGTAACCACTTACCATTATGGTACTTTGAGTAGAGAGCTTATTTTGGAGGTGTTGTCTTAGGTATGTGGACAATGTGGGCCATGCAATGCAGCTGACTGACAGTAACCAATGCCTCGATTCTGGGATGTTGGCCTGAGCGAAGACACCTATACTGGAGCCCCTGTTCTGCTAGTGGCCTTGCGAGATTTTGCTGGTGGTAATGTACTCCCATATTACAATCTTATGTATAATCGCAGTTAAATGGGGGAAGGGTTCAAAATGTGGAGGTTTTGTTATATGGGATGTGAATGGGAATGAAATATTCACCACAGAGAATGTAAAGCCACTGAAAATTCTAAAATGGAAATGAATTATAGTCCACTATTTGTACTTTGAATTGAACAGAGTTCTTTATGAGAAAGTATAAGTTTCTAGTTAACTTTTACTTCCCATAATTTATACATTTTATATGGGTTTTGTTGTGGTCTGCAATCCAAGAATGTACAAGTCGTCATATTTATTGTTTTTTGTGGTTTGCAATTGAACTGGGAAAAAATGTCTGCACTGTTGTACAATACTGTAACTCATTCAAGTTACTGGTGATTGTCTATGTACACAATAATCGCAAACAAAATCCCATTGCTGCAAAATCTAAATAGAAGCTAATAAACTAAGTTTTAACTCACAATAATTCACCAACTCACTCTGCTGTCAACACTGTATGTTTTGATTTTTTTTCTTAAATGATTTTTAAATGTAGGTTATGTGATTCTTGCCCTAACTTTGAAAGCACCCCTCAAGGCTGGCAAGTTAGTGCACTACAAATATGTGGTTTGTGAGATTGCCACATTTGGGTCTGTCTTTTTAATTTAAGATAAAATGGAGGAATGAAGGACGTCACGTGACAATTTCTGAATTTTGCCTGCAACAAGCTTGAGCATCATATGTGGGTCAGGTTGTTAAACTGGGAAGAAGGTGCAAAATGTTTATTTGTGTTAACAATTACATGTGCAGCTATGCTGTCAGTAGACAGACTGTTTAAGTCAGATTTTCACGGAGTTGGCAGGAATACACTAAAGCTCAAACTCTTAAAAAATGATTTGTGTAAATGAGTTTTTTTTATAAAGAGAAGTGTTGACTTTTCTTGATTTTCATCTCTTTGATGTTTAAAGATTTTTATGATCTTCTTTTGTCAATGTTTCAATGTTTATTTGCACAAGGTTAAGAGGTAACATGTGCATAAAGTTTCTGTTCCTGATGCTTCAATTGTCTATTTGAAAGTCCACCTTGGAGGATGGTCACTCGAAGATCCGAGACCAAATGTCCCTGAGTGCTGAAGTCTTCCCCGAATGGGAGGGAACATCCCTGCCTATTGATTGTTGTGCGGTGTCCATTCATCTGTTGTCGTAGCATCTTCTTGGTCTCGCCAATGTACCATGCCTTGGGGCATCCTTGCCTGCCGCGTATGAGATTAGCCAATATTGGCCGAATCAGTTAAGTACCTGCCGCGTACATGGTGAGTGGTGTCCCCATGTGTAATAGTAGTATCCATGTCGACACTCTGACATGTCTTGCAGTGGTTGCCATGACAGGGTTGTACGTGTTGTGGTCGATGTTCTCCTGAAGACTGGGCAGTTTGCTCCGAACAATGGTCTGTTTAAGGTTTGCTGGTTGTTTAAAGGTGAGGAGTGGAGATGTAGGTAAGATATTGGCGAGGTGCTCATCCTCAACGATAATGTGTTGCAGGCGCGAAGAATATGGCATAGCTTCTCCACTCCTGGGAAGTACTGGACAACGAAGAGTGCCCTGTCGGTTGCACCCTGTGTCTGTCTCCTCAGGAGGTCATTACAGTTTCTCACTGTGGAGTGCTGAAGTCTTCCCCGAATGGGAGGGAACATCCCTGCCTATTGATTGTTGTGCGGTGTCCATTCATCTGTTGTCGGAGCATCTTCTTGGTCTCGCCAATGTACCATGCCTTGGGGCATCCTTGCCTGCAGCGTATGAGATTAGCCAATATTGGCCGAGTCAGTTAAGTACCTGCCGCGTACATGGTGAGTGGTGTCCCCATGTGTAATAGTAGTATCCATGTCCACACTCTGACATGTCTTGCAGTGGTTGCCATGACAGGGTTGTACGTGTTGTGGTCGATGTTCTCCTGAAGACTGGGCAGTTTGCTCCAAACAATGGTCTGTTTAAGGTTTGCCGGTTGTTTAAAGGCGAGGAGTGGAGATGTAGGAAAGATATTGGCGAGGTGCTCATCCTCAACGATAATGTGTTGCAGGCTGCGAAGAATATGGCATAGCTTCTCCACTCCTGGGAAGTACTGGACAACGAAGAGTGCCCTGTCGGTTGCACCCTGTGTCTGTCTCCTCAGGAGGTCATTACAGTTTCTCACTGTGGCACGTTGGAACTGGCAATCGATGAGTTGAGCATCGTACCCAGTTCTTATGAGGGCATCCTTGAGCACCTTCAGTTGTCCGTTACGTTCCTGTTCTTCTGACCAGATCTTGTGCATGTGTCGGGCTTGTCTGTCGGGAATGGCTGTTTCAACATGTTTAGGATGAAAGCTAGAGAAGTGTAGCATCATGAGGTTATCAGTGGATTTGTGGCAGAATGAGGAGCTGATCCTTGATGGAGATGCATGTGTCCAAGAATGAGACAGTCCATGGTAAGTCTGATGGTGGGAGAAAACTCAGTGATATCTCAGTAATTGTTTCAGTGACTCCTTGCCATGGATCCAGAGGAAGAAAATGTTGTCAATATATCTGATGTATTGTGTTGATTGAAAGTCCTGTGCCACTAAGAAGTCTAGTTCAAAACTGGGCATGAACATTTTGGCATTTTGGGGTGCAAATTAGGTCCCCATGGCTGTTCTGTGTGTCTGGATGAAGAACTGGTTGTCAAAGGAGAAAATGTTGTGGTCGAGGATGAAGCCGATGAGTTGTAGGATGGTGCTCAGAGATTGGCAATTGTTGGTATTGAATACTGAGGCTGTTGCCGCGATGCAGTCATTGTGGGGGGTGCTGGTGTTGAATGCTGAAACGTCCATTGTGACAAGAAATGTTCCCAGTTTGACTTGTCCATGGGTGCTGAGTTTCTGTAAGAAATCTGTAGTGTCACAACGGAAGGTGGGGGGTCCCCTGTACAGTGGGTTTCAAGATGCCATTGACATAGCCGGAGAGATTCTCACATGGGGTCCCGTTACCTGATATGATGGGACGTCCTGATGTATTAGAATATATATCTTTGGAAGGCAGTAGAAGTCCCCTACACAAGAAGTACGTGGGATGAGAGCGCATAGGGAACACTGAAGGACTGGATCAAAAGTCTTGAACAATGTGCTTAGTTCACGGGTGTGTTCTCCTCCACATCGTTTTTCATGTGGTGCTGCTTGTCGGTGAGTTTAGTTTTAAAAGTAGATGACAGAAAAATTTATACATTCATCTTTCTTTTTTTCTTAAAAATGTAAAAATAAAATCTAAATGAACCTATAAACAAATATTCTGCCAAGAACAGTTTAGCATTTGACAGATCCCTAGAAAAATCAATAAGTGGTATTCTCTTGTGTCTTAATACAGGACATCACAAACAAAAACAAAATTAGAACTAAGATTCTGCGTTCCAAGGAAGAGTCATATCAGACTCAAACCATTAACTTTGTTTCTCTTTCTACAAATGTTGCCAGACCAGCCAAGTTTCTCTAGCGCTGTCTGTTTCGGTTCCAGATCTCCGATATCAACAATACTTTGATATTATCAAAATACCTGTAATGCTTGCAGTGCTTTACACAACCACTTTTTTTGTGAATATAGAAACATTTTAAAATTACTTTCTCTCAATTCCTCTGTTGAAGATGGATCTTGGAATGCTGATTCACCAAAAGTGCTGAAACTTAGTGACCTACCTGTGAAAGTCATCCTTGTGGTGGAAGACACGCTCTGGACTGCTTCTGGTGGACAGATTTTCATCATCAGCACGAAGACACATACAGTGGAGGTAGTTAGAAAACTTTCTAATCTGTTTTTCTAAAAAAAATTGTCTGGGTGCAATGTTCCAATGAAAAGTTACTGCTCGACAGTTTCTGCAGGTACCTATGCCAGGAAATACAGGAGTTGAGCTAAGAGTTGTGTAGTCAATGTGGCCCTGCCTTAAGTCACCCCTACAGATTTTTACAACTCTTACATGTTTTCATTTTTGTGGATCAAAGAAGTTAGAATTTGTCACTTCATCCAATATAATTGGGCACCTTGGGTGTGTAAGATATCAGCTGTCCAGTTATGAGTCAATACTTTACTGAAGGGTTTTTTTACTACTTTAGTGGATTGTAAAGGTAAAAACCCAAATATTTAGTTATCTAATTCAATTGATAATGAAAGGTTTGGTAGATAATGTGCCAAATAGCCTTCTCTGGGAACATACCTGAATAATCAGAACCCAGCTGTCATGAATTTGAGGGGGTCAGTTCATCATCAACAAATCCTCTTTCTTGTGGTCTCCTACAATCTACTATAGCCTGCCTGGTTTTGCATGTTTCCCTCCCCCTTTGTTACTGGACAGAATAATTTGTTGTTTCCTCCCATTTCCCACATTTCAGCAGATAGCTGCCTCGTTCTGTACCTTGTTTATCTCTCCTTGTCCTTGGAAAGAGCGGTAAGCTGCAGGCAGTTTTTCTCAAGTTTGGAGCAATGCTAAAATCCAATGTGCTCTCAAATTCTGGTCAAGTTCCAATAGTCCTTTCCTCGTTGGGGTTCCAAGACAACAATCCACTCCTGCATAAGCTATCAAGCATCTTCATTTTTGTTTTCGTTGTTTGGGCTGTACACGAGCTATGCTTCATTTAGTCTTTGTACATCTGTGTCATGTTATCCTACCATGCATTCAACCAGCGAATCTAGTAATTTCTAAGTGAGGGCTGGAATGCAAGGAGAGATCACACTGTTGTTGTAGTTTCTGTGTTTCTGCAGCCTTTAAAAACAGTATGAACTGTAAGGGAGCAGGGACTATGAAACCTCAGACAGAGATATCAAGGTATGTGATTTTTTTTAATGCTTCTAGTGTAGTTTTGGTGATTTTTTTAATGCTTCTATTGTAGTTTTGGTGATTTCTAAATTTCTCTTTCGCTCGCCCAAAGTGTTTTTGTAAATGTTTCTTTCTCCATGAATGAATTAGATTCCTTCCACTGCTACTCACTAATGCAGCACAGAAAGAAGGCCATTTGACCCAGCAGCCTTGTGTTTGGTCTTAGAGCTATCCAAGTAATCCCATTCCTCCTATATTTCCCCATAGATCTGCAGTTATTTCCCATTCAAGTATTTAGTCAATCCCACTTTGAAAGTTAACTTTAAATCTGTTTCCATTATACGTTCAAACAGTACATTTTCAACAATCCCAACTCACTGCTTAAGTCTTTTTCATCATTATTTTTTCTGGATTTTCTGTCAATTATGTTAATATGTATCCTCCATTAAGTAGTGGAAACAGTTTCTCAATAAGATGAGTTGTTGCTAGATTTGTTGTTAGTTTTAAATTTGAGACTTTTTTTATTAAGCACAGTTATTAAGGGGTATAGGCCAAAGGCAGGCATGTGGAGTTAGGCCACAGATCAGCCATTATCTCATTCAGTTTTGGAACAGTGCGAAGATCTGAATGGCCGACTGTTTTTCCCATGTTCCTACATAATTAATACATCAAAACTGTTCATGGCTTTGAACATGTCTTTTTCTTTTCTTAATCTTCTGAAAAACATTTCGAGAGGAGCATGAAATTTGGTCCTGGCAGTAACATTCACATCCTAAGAATGAGCAAAAGAGAAATGATACTGAGTGTGCAGTTGTCCTGTAAAGTTTGTAAACAATAGTACAAGTGTGTTTATGACCTCTCCAGGTGTTTGCCTTTAAGTGTGTTGGGCAAAGAACCTCATGTGCAGAATTTTATTGAGGGTAAGGCTTGTCGATTGTCAGAATTGTATGAATGGTACCAGACAGGTTAAAGACCAGAGATCTAGTCCCACAGCATTGTGATACAATATGTATCATTATATATCTACCCTGCCCCACTCCAAACCATGGTGAAGGGAGAGGTTGAGAAACCTGGATCTTCTGGGTAACCTCAACCTGTGTGAAAATTGACCCCCACCCCCCACCTTCAGGGTCACTCTGTATCACCAACCAGCCATCCAGCCAACTGAGCTGTCCACACCACAAAGTACCACCCTTTTCTCAGATGTGATATTCATCTAACTAGAAACATATCCAACTCTTGCTTCAAGACATTTGATGACTCTGTGCCCAACTCACAAGCCAGTAGCATGTTCCAGAGTTTCACTATTTGTTTGAAGAGAGAAAACACATCCTGATGTCTAACCTAGCTCTGATCCAACATGGCTTACAATTGTGACTGTATTGAATTCGAGCATATTATCAAGGGGAACACAATCTATTCACTCCATTATCTTTTAAATCTCAATCAGATCATCCTTAAGTCTGTGTTTCCCTGTACTATAGAGTCCTGGCTTTTTTAATGTCTCTTAATAATGATGTTTTACACTGAGAAGTAGTCTCTTGGAAACTTCTCTATCTCTTCGCTAAAACCTCCTATCAGCCACTGAGGAGGGAGACCAAAACCAGTCAAATAAAGCCTGACCAAAATTTTATACAAGAGCAAAGTAGCACACTTTGTCTTAAAATCAACTGGACTGTCAATGCTTCCCTAGCATTCTATTTGCTCCAACTGTGTCTTTTGATGTTTTAGACAGGTAAGCAAGTAGAACACCCAAACCTTTTCCGACTTTTTAATGTTTTCTTTCCTGGAGGCCTTATGTTGTGACTCTGCAATTGGTCAGCTGGCTGATCTTCAGTGCGTCCTTTGGTACACTAAATACTAGTTTGAGATTATCATCCAAGATTGTAATATAGCTCATTTATTTACATTACCAGGAATGGAAATTCTGGTTCCCAGTTGCATTTTCCATGGCAATGTCTCAGCCAGTAAAAGTTGACTTGGCAACCAATCAACACCCTTTTCTCCTGTTGTGGAACTCGTTGTGGTTGTTTAAAATTTGGCATTCTTGTGATTTGTCCTGATGAGTGCAAGTTGAAACATTGCTCTCTTTTGATTAATATTGAAGATATAAGTAATTGACAAATGAAGCCAAGGCACCATGAGGAAAGCTTTCTCATATGCAGCAAGTGGTTAGGACCTGAAATGCACTACCTGAGTGTGGTGGAAGCAGGGTAAATTGGATTTGAATCATTATATGAAAAGGGAACATTTTCTGCACTATAGAGGAAAAGACAGGAGAGTGGCAGTCGGTGAATTGCTCCTTCACAAGGCCAGCACAGACATAATGGGCCAAATGGCTTTCTTCTGTGTTAAGTTAAAAAGCACACAACACCAGGTTATAGTCCAACAGGTTTAATTGTGTTGGGCGGCACGGTGGTACAGTGGTTATCACTGCTGCCTCACAGCACCAGGGTCCCAGGTTCAATTCTAGCCTTGGCCAACTGTCTGTGTGGAGTTTGCACATTCTCCCCATGTCTGCGTGGGTTTCCTCCGGGTGCTCCGGTTTCCTCCCACAGTCCAAAGATGTGCAAGTCATGTGAATTGGCCGTGCTAAATTGCCCATAGCGTTAGGTGCATTAGTCTGAAGGAAATGGGTAGAAGGTGGGTTACTCTTCGGAGGGTCAGTATGGACTGGTTGGGCCGAATGGCCTGTTTCAACACTGTAGGGAATCTAATCTAATCAATTGGAAGCACACTAGCTTTCGGAGTGCCGCTCCTTCATCAGGTGATTGTCTTCTGTGTTGTACTTATTCATTATATTCTACTTATTTATTATTTTTGCTTGAGTGTATAATTGGGCTTGTATTAATGAAAATTTAGGATTTTAATGAATGTGGCTTAATGAGAGCTGTAAACTTACAGGTGTAATCACAGATGGAGACTATTATCAAAAGGGAAAGGAGGGCAATAGAGTTGAAGGTTCAAAACCGAGAGAGCACTCTCCCAGTGTAAGTACCTGAGGTGTCTTTCTAGAACCTCTGGTACTCACCCCAGCATAGTTCCCCAGCTCAGTAATGGGCTCTTACTGTAAGTAACACACCCAATGACTTAGCTTTGCAACCCAGACACCTGGAGTGGTGTAAACTTGTGAAGAGCAAGATGAAATAAGTTCCTTTTTTGGGAGGATAAAAATTAACATATGTTTCTCTTCTTCCTTCATGGGCCCAATTTACAAGCGTAGCGAGGATGTGTAGATAGGGTAACTGGAGGATTTTAAAAGTAGGGGGCACATTTTTAGGGTGAGAGGAGAGATATTTAAAAAAGATGTGAGCGGCAAATTTTTTACACAGAGGGTGCTTCATGTGTGGAATGAAATTCCTGAGGAAATGGTGGATGGGGGCATAGTTACAATGTTTAAGAGACACTTAGAGAAGGACATGAATAGGAAAAGTTTGGATGGAGATGGGCCAGGAACAGGCGGGGTTGGGATTATGTTCAGCGTGGATTGGTTGGAATGCTTTGTTTCCGTGCTGTATGACTCTGTTGTCACCGAATGGGCCAATGCAACAGTAGGTTGTAGAGGCTGAAACTGTTGTCCTGAGAGCTCTGCAAACACCTTTTGATACCATTGGGCTTGCTTTAAGGTGCGTATAGCCCCATGCAAGGCTACTCTGCATACTGAATCTTGTTTCGAGTTCATGGATGATCTAGCAGGATTCAAAGGTCTGCAGATTTCTGGTTATTCGCTAACCCTCCCAGTCAGTCTTGCCTCGTCCCCTCAGCATTGGCATCAGTGGTCAAAGCCCTTGCCCAGCACTGAGGTTATGCCAAGCATTCCTTGCATTTTTTTAAGACTCTGAACCCAATTTCCAATCCCACCATGCAGCACTAACCTCAGTCCGACTGATTTAAGGCTGCAGAGACTAAATGTAGGCAAGGTCTTGGAATTCAAATGACCCAGATCTTGGGCAGAGATCAACCAAGGAGGTTTCCACACTGTACCCCTGTCCTCCTCTTGTACATTCACCACAGCGAAGCCTGAGGCCGACATTAAACAACTCACGAATTGGCATTTCTTTCAAATCCAGCTCAGCACTGCTATGTCTCGAAAGTATTTTGCAATCTATTCTCTGCCCACTTAATTTTAATCAGTGTGTAAGTGAAGGTTAATGCTGGACTATTCCATGGTAACTTAGCTGCAAATTGCTCAGGCTTTTACTTTAATTAACTTGAAACAAAGATGCTACTGTTTGCCTTTCCGGTAAGATCGTGTTATGTAACTATCACCTCATGTGGTGTTAGGTTGTGAAATCCCACTACCAATATTGAAGCAATGTTTTTGTTGGAATGCCTGAAAGACACCAGTACAGAGAAAGCCTCAAACTTTCATTCAGGACATTGACTTAACTGCTACAGAAGCAGTGATTACAATTACAGCGATGAGTCAGTGCCACAGTTTGTTCTTGTTACTGAAACATGTGGGGGTTACTGAGCAAATCTTACTCTCGCCACAACAAGTAACTGAAGATTGCTTCAAACAGTTTTTGAACTTGATCATAATTATACTAGGATACTGGTAGAAGCAAGAAGAGGTTAATTGTAAGTGTTTGGAGTGTTGGACAGTATACTTTTTCTTTCCAGAAGTACTGGTTTCATTACAATGCAGGAATTAAAAGGGGCAACATTTTCACACAGAGGGTGGTATGTATACGGAATGAAGTGCCAGAGGAGGTGGTTGAGACTGGTACAATTACAATATTTAAAAGGCACCTGAAAAGGTATATGAATAGGGTTTAGAGGGATATGAGCCAAATGCTGGCAAATGGGATTATATCAATTTAGAATATCTGGTTGGTATGGATGAGTTGGAGCAAAGGGTCTGTTTCCTGTACATTTCTATGACTGTGCGTATATACCTGAATTGTAAGGAGTTCTCTACACTGTCCTGATCAGTATTTATCAAGCAATCAACATCACAATTGCGTGCAATTCTGGTCTCCTTCCTATCGGAAAGATGTTGTGAAACTTGAAAGGGTTCAGAAAAGATTTACAAGGATGTTGCCAGGGTTGGAGGATCTGAGCTACAGGGAGAGGCTGAACAGGCTGGGACTGTTTTCCCTGGAGTGTCGGAGGCTGAGGGGGTGACCTTATAGAGGTTTACAAAATTATGAGGGGCATTTGGAGGGATATGGGCTGGGTGCTGGCAGGTGGGACTAGATTGGGTTGGGATATCTGGTCGGCATGGATGGGTTGGACCGAAGGGTCTGTTTCCATGCTGTACATCTCTATGACTTAAAACAGATTACCTGGTCATTTAACTCCTTGATGTTTGTGGGAGCTCACTGTGTGCAAATTCACTTGTTTACAATATTTCAGAAGCACTTCATTGGTTATAAATACTTTGGAACATCCTGGTGTTTTATTAATGCACGTTTTTGCACACACATGTAAAATTATGTAGTTTATATTGTAAAACCAGAAAATCTTGGAAGTATGCAGCTTCTGGCAGCATTTGTGGAGAGAGAACCAGCATTAAACTGATGACATTTCATTAGAATTTGAGAAAGTTAAAGATGTAATAGATTTTAAGTTGATTAAATACAGAAAAATAGAAAAAGAACTGGAGGGAAAGTCTGGGTGAAAAGTTAAAAGAAAAATAGTTAATAGGGCAGAGGAATACAGAGTGAGAATAGGGCCGGTAAAGAAACAAAAACATGTCCACAGGAATTGTTAAGGCCCAAATGATGAGCAGTCACTGTCCAAAAATGAAAACAAGAGAAGTAAGATTAGCACCAAAACATGCAAAGAAAGGGAAGTAAAGTGGGGGCAGAAATTACAGTCCAAAATTGTTAAACTCAGGGTTGTATCTGGTCTCTGAAATACCTAATCAAAAGATAAGGTGGAATTCCTTGCACTTTAGCTGAATCTTCTTGGTAACACTGCACCAGGCCAAGAGGTCAGTAAAAGTGTGAGGTGCAGAATTAAAAAGACAGGCAATTTGAAGCTCAGGATTATATTTGCAGACTGAATAGAAGTCTTCTGCAAATGAGTTATCCAGTTTGCATTTGGTCTCGCCATTGCTCAGCAGGCCACATTGTGAGCAGCATGTATTGTATATTCAAGTTGAAAAAAAGTACATGTAAATTTTTGTTTCACATGGAAGGAGTACTTGTGGCCTGAGCGAGAGCATCCTAAAGGATAGATATTTAATTTCCTGAGCTTCCATAGGAAGAAGGCAGAGTTTTTGGGGTACTTGAAGAGTGGCCAGGGTGTCATTGGGGGAATGGTCCTGTCCTAACACTGTAAAGTAAGCAGGATGATATATTTGACAGTGGCAACATGCTGAAGGTGGTGGAAATGGCAATTCATCTTTTAGGTTAATGTAAATGCTTAGTTCTTCAGACTTGTTATTGTATCCCTCTGAAACCTGCTACTTAGTGAGGTGCACTGACAGCTAAACTGGTATGTCATGCAAATTATATTGTATGGATTAGAGGTGTTGATATTAATGAGGTTGTTGAACCTAAAATTGTCAAATGACTGTGTGCTTTTAATGGTGCAAGTGAAGAGAAGCATACTTTATTCAATCAGCAGAAATGGAGTCAACATAGTGCACCTACACAGCGATAGCAGCCCAGAGTGAGAATTTAATGTTATCCCAGTCACATTACTCTATGGATTTGGAATAATTTAGTTTTGTTTCATTTTATTGCAAATGCATGTTAATGTTCAAATTATTACTGAAATAACATTTTCTCCTGTCATGAGACCATTGTGAACTCAACAGTTTCTGTATTCAGTACCTGTTCGTAGGATTTGACAACCCTGTACGTTTGTCTTATATGAGGAATGATTATGAAAGAGGTTGTGTTGATGTTGTTTTAGCCCAATGTAATCTTTGGGTGAGCAGTTTCCAGTGGAAACAGATGTGACATCCCTGGTTCCTGATATTTGTAAATAGGCCTATTAATTGTACCTTTTGCTTTCATACAATAAAATGTACCTAGTTATCGAAGACAAGTACATCTTCTTGTCAGTCTATCCTCTACCACCGATCGTTAGACCGACCTTTATACTCAGCAACAAAAGGAGGATTAGTGGAGCAAGCTACCCCAGCCACAAGTCAACAAGCGTAGGCATATAATGTCAAGACTGGCAATTTACACTGAGTGGACAACTGTCACTCCTGCCCTCACGCCTCAGTATAGATAAGCTGTTAATTGTGAAGAAACTAAGGGAAAAAAAATAGAATATAAGTGGAGAGTTTCTCAAGCGAGTCAATGTTTCAAAGTAAGGAAAATAATTTTAATTTCAACTCCTCTTCCAGAAAGAGTTTTCTGTGAGGAATATTTATCTTTGCAATTCAACAGGTATCTGCTGGCGGTCCTACATCTCAGAGATCCCAGTTAACTGACTCCCAAGATTATAACATTTATAATGTCATTTGTGTTTGACCTATTGTCACCATGATATGTGAATTGAAAAGGAAAAGTTCTTCTCAGGGTGTGAAGTATACATCCCTATTTTTGTATTCAATTCATCTCGTAATAAATAATATTCCATTACCTTTCATTATACCTTGCTGTGCCTGTATACTACAGTTCCATGATGGTTGCACTGGGGCAGCCAGCTCCTCTGTATCTCAGATCTCTGCATCTCTGACGGGTTTCCTTTTGCATTCTTCCTTCCAAAATAGACAATTTCATATTTGCCCGCTTTGTGCTCCATTTGCTGAATCATACAATTTCACTTAACATATCTATATCTTACTGTATTGTCCTTATGTTCCCTTCACAGCTTTCTTTCCTACCCATCCTTATGTCATCCGCAGATTTCTCAAACAGCCCTACCGTTCCTTCATTCCAAGTTATTTGCATAAATTGTGAACAGTTGAGGTCCCACTCCTTGTGGCATCCCACTTACTGTATTTTGTTGACCTGAGAAAGATCATCTTGTATTTACTTTCTGTTTCCTGTTAGCCAGCCGATGCTGTCTTCTTGCCAATACACCGTGAGCTTTTACTTCCCACAACAATCATTGATGTGGAATCTTATTAAATGCCTTCTGGCAATCTAAGTACATGAGGGGCATGGTTAAGGTAAATTGACAAAGTCTTTTCCCTTGGGTGAGTGAGTCCAAAACTAGAGGGCATAGGTTTAAAGTGAGAGGGGAAAGATTTAAAAGGGAGCTATGGGACAACTTTTTCACGCGGAGGGTGGTGCATGTATGCAATGAGTTGCCAGAGGAGATGGTGGAGGCTGGTACAATTACAACATTTAAAAGGCATCTGAAAGGATATTTGAATAGGGTTTAGCAGAATATGGGCTAAATGTGGGAAATGGAACTATATTTATTCAGGATATCTGGTCGGCCTGGATGAGTTGGACTAAAGGGTCTGTACATCTCAATGACTCTATATTCACCAGTTCCTCTTTATCCCCTGCATGTACTACTACTTCAAAGAACTCCAAATGATTGATCAATTTCATATTTGTTGAAGCGTGGAGTTATTTTGGTCAAACAGGTTGAACTGAAGCTGAAGAGGGTCATGTGATAAGTTCAAGCTGATTATAATGAAGGAAAACAAGAAGGATATCAGAATTGTTGGAGGGAGATGTAAAGAGAATTTAAAAGAGTTGAAGCATACAACGAGAAGAGACAAGCAGGAATATAAAGGGAAATAATAATGAGTTTCATAAGCATATAAAAAATAATTTAGAACAACTGAGGGATGAAGGGAGAAGTAAAATTTTAGCTATTTAATGTTGTACTGTCTGCTTATCTGTGGTTGCAATCTAGTATCTATTGCCATCTCAAGGGGCAGAACCAGTTTCTCAGATGGCTGACATTAAATTTGACAGTGAGCGGCACGGTGGCATAGTGGTTAGCACTGCTGCCTCACAGCGCCTGAGACCCGGGTTCAATTCCCGCCTCAGGCGACTCTCTGTGTGGAGTTTGCACATTCTCCCCGTGTCTGCGTGGGTTTCCTCCGGGTGCTCCGGTTTCCTCCCACAGTCCAAAAATGTGCACGTTAGGTGAATTGGTCATGCTAAATTGCCCGTTGTGTTAGGTGAAAGGGTAAATGTAGGAGAATGGGTCTGGATGGGTTACGCTTCGGCGGGTCGGTGTGGACTTGTTGGGCCATAGGGCCTGTTTCCACATTATAAGTAATCTAAATTTAGAGTGCAAGAAAAGTTCTATATTACTTGCATTGCATTGGCAATTAGGAATTTCAACATAATTTACATCTTTGTGCCATGCTTTTGCTTCAGTGCCAAACAGTTTTGATTGAAGAGCTTCCCTGGGAAGGGAATTTTTAAAGGGGAATAATATCCAGATGACCTGGAGTTTGTAGCTAACATAGTATTACTGCTGTCAGAATCTTTTTTCTTTACCAGTCAGCACATGAGTGCAACATTTATTGCAGATGTTCTCAATGCTACAAAAATGTTTGATTCAACAGTGGCTTTGTTGACTGTCTCTCATTATTTTGGCAATGCCTAGGGAAGAATGTGAGCTATTTGTGGTTGAACTCAAGCCATGAATACATCATATATCTAAAATACTGCAAATGTATATTTTGCTCAAAAACTAACCACCAGTATAGAGTGAGCGCTTTCATTTTTGAATGCAAACTAATTTTGGAGGAGCTCTTCAGTCACAAAGCTCTCTTAATGTTTCAGAATGGCTTCGTCTAGGTTTCAAAAATGACTTGTGTTACGTAATCATTGCATACCTCAGAAAAAGGGAGTCAAAGCTCTCTATTACTTTGTTTCCTGTTTTAGCAAAGGACTGAGCACATACGAAAGCCCAGGCTCAGAAACACCATTATGTACCTTGATCACATAACAAAACAATACACACTTACCTTCAGCGGAGTTCCTCATATAATCATTCAGGGCAGGATCCTTCCCAGTTGAAGTAGTCTAGTCCAGGCCAAGAACTCCAAAACAACAGGGGAGTGGATTAGCATTGAAACCACACTACCATTACTGACAATAGCTGCCCTGTTCAACAATTTAAGGATTCTGAAGTCACATTGGCAAATGCTGAGAGAATATAGGTGTGTACTAAGAACATAAGGAGTAGGTGCAAGAGTTGGCCCTCTGGCCAATCAATAAGATCATGAGTTGATTTTTTTGTGGATTCAGCTCCGCTTACCACCTGCTCACCGTAACCCTTAATTCCTTGGACTGTTCAAAAATGTATCCATCATTACCTTTAAAACATCCAACGATGTTGCCTCAACTGCTTCACTAGGCAGGAAGTTCCACAGATTTTGTAAGCAGGTATGGTGGGTATAGGTGTGAGGTGTGCTGTGAGAATAGGGTGGCAGGAAAATGGCCAAATGCTTAGCATATGTCAGGTTGGGGCATTGTTATTTGAGGAATGTCAGGGATGTCCAGTCTTGGGGAGTGGTGAGTAATGGGTCCAGTTCTGTGTGGGTCAGAAGCTGGGGTTGTGGGGAATGGGATGGTGATGGTGTCAGATGGAGGGCAGGTATGTTTGCTATGAGTGTGCATCACATCAGACCGGGTATGGTACAGGAGTGTGTTGACACATGATTGCAATCAGCTTTGTAATTGGCCAGGAGTTGGAGCAAGCTTTCACTCCTCTAATTTTTCCTGGGTAACTATAGGAAAGATAAGTGAGTTAGAACACTCCAAAATCTCTGATTCTAACTCCAGGATTTGTAATCTTAGGAAGCAACCAGAAATGCCTACTAGACAATTTGGGCCCTTTGGAGGGAATTCCAAATACAGTTGCCAGCTTCAGCTCCAGCGCACATTGGTCTGCATCTTCCTAAATCCCTCCATCTCAACAATAAGTATTTGCATTTGTATGCACACTTAATATAGTAAAACATCTCAAAATGTCAGGGATATCCTCAAACAAAATTTGACAAAGGCTGTAGGAAGAGGTTCTAGAAAAGCTGACTTGTCAGAGGTAGTTTCTGAGCATCTTAAAAAAGAGGAAAGAAAAAGCAGAGAGACTGGAAGATCCCAGGAAGGAATTCCAGAGCTTAGGACATTGGCAGCTAGTGGTGTAACTAAAATTGGAGACAGAAAAGGTTGAATTGAAAGAACGCAGAGACTGTTAGGAAGCTGGAACAAGTTACTTCATATTCCTCCGCTCCTTCAGCTTTTTAACACTCACATCAATGACCAAGCTTTTTGATATCCTTCCATATATCTCATTGGTGGATTCTGTGTTCATTTGTATTACTCTTGAGACATTTTTCTACTTTGAATGTATATGTTTTTGCGAAGGATTGTTTTAACTTGAGTCACTGGATGTGAATTTCTACTTATTCTTAAATTTCATTTTATTCAGTGTTCTTCTTTTCGCACCTTTTTCAGCAACAGTTTGAGGCTCATCAGGAAGAAGGGATGGTCATCTCACATATGGCTGTGGCTGGTGTTGGAGTCTGGATAGCCTTCCATTCAGGTTCTGCTCTGCGCTTGTTTCACACAGAGACATTTGAGCATCTTCAAGACATCAACATTGCCACTCCTATCCATAACATGATAGCAGGTATGCGAGCACCCCAGAAAGGTACGCCTGTCCTTTGCTGAACAAAAAGTCAGCAACATTTCAGTATTATATATGGTTAACAGTTCATTTGAAGTTAAATTTTAATTAACTATGGAATATCGGTGTTCTACACCATGCCTAGGATTTTGTCAGTGCTCTGGAAATTGTCTAAGAGCAGAATAGCTCATGCCAGTGGGAAGCATAAGACAGAAATCCAAATGCCACATGACATTCCCAAAAGTGGGAATGGCACCAGCTTGCTCAAACCAGAGAAAGACAGCCAATTAACGAATCCAATTAACTGATCAATTAGCAAACTTTTTATGTTTCTACCACATTTTACTGGTGTCGAGAGAGCCTTCTACCTCGACAAAAGACTGACAAGCAAATTGAAGCAGCCAGACAGTGGCTTCTAGGCCTGTATGCCTGGTACTGATAAGTTAAAACAATTCCTTGCTCACTTCTTGAGAGTCATGCAGCATGGCAGTGCTCTCTCTCCTTTTTCCTGCAGCTTCAGCAGTAGCAAACTTTGTCTGTGGTGCTACTGAGCAACTGGGCCTCTGACAGCTCAGTGAGGTAAGGCATCATCTTTAATTGGTTATTTGTTGACCATTGCCACCAGTAAAATAGCCATTGCAATCCTGGTGTTTCCTGGCAATGGCTTAGTTCACTTATTTAATCCAGATAGCAGGCATTTGCTGCTGCAACTAAATGCCAGCCTTTGTGTCTTCGGTGTTCTCTAGTGAGCTAGAACAAATCTCTTGGCAAAAAACATTTGTACTTTCTTTCTCTACTGATATGGATTAGCGTGGCTGAGGTTTAGCAACTAACTGTATTATTGTGAACCCCATACTACGTGATCAATTGGCTCTCCACATGTTCTCCCCATCAACAAAGAAGCACAATCTAACACATTTCCAGACTACTACATCAAAACCAAATCTATTTAAATATTTATTCACAGATTGAGAAATATTAACACAAAGTACAAATGAAGCACTATTGTAAAGCTTACACAATTTAACTGCTTTAAACAAAATCAAGACTAACGTTAGGTTTTACTTCTTGCTGGAGAGCCCACTGGAGTAGCCTGTGATTTTCCAGTCTGCTAACCTAAATAAGACAAAGATGATAAGCCGGTGTTTGTAAAAACAAACACTGTTGGTTGAAATCTGACATCCAATAAGCATTTCTTTGAAATTGGCTCTTTTGGTCATTTCTGTGAGAGGATCGCTCACTAGCTCAGTCTTCTTCATTATTCATGTGGCTTGCTAAGAGAGACTCTAGGGAAGTTTATAAGGTGCCACCTAATCAATATCAAAACCCAGTTTAAAACATTTTGACAAATGTGTAAAGGCTTGAGTTGCTGACTTCCTTTCTTCATTTCTTCTGGAGTATGAGCATTGTAGGTAGAGTAAGTAATTATTACTGCTTTATAGGTGTCCTTGAGAAGCTGGTTTTGAGCCACCTTTTAAAAACTGCTGCAATAAAAGCACTCCCATTGTTAAAGTATGGAATTGTATGATTTTGATCCATTTAAGAAGACGAAACTGTGACGTTGTCGCTATTTAAAATCTGTGACTTGGAGGTGAATATGGAAGTGATCATAGAGTTCTACAGCACAGAAAGAGGCCCTTTAGCCCATCTTTTCCATGCAGGTCATCAGTGGTCTAGCTATTCTAATCCAATTTTCCAGAACTTGGCCAGTAGTCTTCTATGATGTGACATTTGAAGTGTTCATCTAAATATTTCTTTAATATTGTGATATACCAGCTCTACCACCATATGGATGAAAACTAACTTCCTGCAATCCCTTCTATGCTAGCTGCCATTTCTCTTAAATGTATGGCCCCTAATTATTGACCTCTCCATTTAAATATTTTTTCTCATCTACACTGTGCATGTCTCTCATAATTTTGTACACTTCAGTCATGTCTCCCCACCCAGCCTAATCCATGCCTTCTCAAAGGTAAAAGGAAACCTCAAAATATCTAAGAGCTATTTACATAAACATTTGAAACATCATAGCATACAAGACGATGGGCCAAGTGATGGAAAATGGGATTAAAATAAATGCTTGCTCGATGACTGGCATAGACACAGTGGCCCAACCGGCCTCTTACTGTACTGTAAGGCCTCTATGATTCTATCATAGCCTTTGAAGAAAATCAGAATAGCAGCTCCAACAGGAAAAGAAAAATGTAAGGAAGTTTCTTTCCCTGAGGCTGTTACTCTCATGTAGAAGTCACCAGGCTGAGAACATCCAAGTTGCTGATCCATGTCTTTATCCATAGTTATTGTCAAAAAGGGTGGCACTGAAAAAGTAGGTCAGGCAGCATCCGAGGAACAGGAGAGTCGATGTTTCAGGCATAAGCCCTTCTTCAGGAATGTGATAAAGGCTAATACCTGAAATGTGGAGTCTCCTGCTCCTAGGATACTGCCCGACCCACTGTGCTTTTCCAGCGCCACCTTTTTCGACTCTGACTGTCCAGCATCTGCAGTCCTCACTTTCCATGGAATGTGCTGCAAAAGGGCAGAAAGTGGAAAGCAACAAAAAATGCCCTAAAATATAGACAGTGAATGGTGCCATCAGAATCTATGAGGAAGTAGCAAATAGTTAATGAAATAACGTGAGCCCATCCACCCCTTTACATACACAGGATATTTACTCACCTATTGTATAGGATGTGTATTGACGCCCATTAACACAGCTGCAGTTCTCTTTGCTACTGTATTGTGATGGTCAGCCTTGAACTTTCCATTTCCTTCACAACTGTGGAACTTCTTGATAAATTCAGCCTTTCTTAACCTGCTTTAGCCAGCTAATGTTTTAGTCATGAATGCGTTATTTGGCTTCTGGTCGAAATGAAGCCTGGCTATATAATTTGTATAGGACTAATTTTCACACATTTTCATGTGTTGTCAGTTAATTAAGTGGTTTTCAAAGTTTCAGTGAGGAATACTGTACCGAAGAAATTTTTGTTACTTTTGATCAGTATGATTCTTTTTTATTTTGCTAATTAGATTTTCATGGAACAGAGTTTAATCACTTTCATCACCAAATGAAATCACATAATATAACTTTGAAGCCTGCCTTGTTTTTCGTTTCCCTTTTCCAAAAACATGTCAGGTTTTGACTAGCTAGTGAATTCTTTCTTAAATTTTAGTGGGTACATATATTCTTTCATGGGATGCAGTTAAACATTGCACAACACCAAGTTATAGAGTGAATGTGAGATAGCATTGAGAAGAGTTTGGCACTTACCATGGTGTAGTAGAGAAAATCATTGATCTTCTTGTGATACTGATGGCCATTCCTCTGGATATGGTGCTGATCCAGATGGCAATCTCAGAACATTTTGCCAGGACATGGTGGCGCGGCCGCCTCTTCTGGCCCTGCAGCAAGAGGTCTGTCTTCCTCTGGACTACCCTGTCCATTAGAACCTGTAGGCGTCTGTTAGGGAGTGATGGCACCGCTTTCCCCTTCTTGGTCAACTTCGAAAAGACTGACCTTTGATGAGTAGAAAAGCTTCAGAAAATCAGGGCTTGTGTATATGCATGCCAGCCTTTTAAATAAAATAGAATAGTCATTTATTGGCACTTGTATTTTTTTACCAAAAAAAGTGAAAGGTGTTTAAGTCACTGTACCACAGTGCCTACCTTAGTAACAGAAGTTAAAAAAAATGAAACGTGCACCAAAGATGCTGTCACTTGCTGGGTATTCAGTGAGTGGTGAGTTCTTCTGACAATAGCAGGTCGTAGAATGTGGCTCACATTGGCAGATTGTTAATGAGAAAAGCTTAGTAAAATGCAGAAAGAGGTCTCACTCAGGCTCACTGAGAGAAACCCTCTGTGAAACCCAACAAAAAAGACAACTACAATTAACTCTATCTAAACCCCTCTTTATTTTATAAACTTCTATAAGGTTGCCTGTCAGCCTCTAACACTCCAGTAAATAAAGTCCCAGCCTAGAGCCAACCCCTTTCTTTATAACTCAAAGCTTCCATACTTGGCAACATCCCCTGGTAGATCTCTTCTGAACCCTCTCCAGCTTATTAATACACTTCCTATAATTGGGCGACCAAACTGGACACAGTATTCCAGACGAGGCCTCATCGATGTCCTGCACAACGTCAACATGACTTCCTAACTCTGATACTCAAAGTACTGAGGAGCAATGAAGGCAAGCGTGCTAAATACCTTTTTCACCACCTTGTCTATATGTGACATAAACTTCAAAGAATTGTGTACCTAAACCCCTAGGTCCCTCTGCTCTACAAAACAACCCAAGACCTTTAATTGTATGAGTTCTACCCCTGTTTGTTGTACCAGAGAATTATTTCTCTTCTTATCTTTTTTCAACACTGCAGTAATATTTATGTAGCTTTTTGAAAATAAACAGTTTCAGCTTTTTAAGGGAAAAAAGTTTGCAGAGTATGTTCTGTCTTCCTGTAATTTACATTAAAAAATTATTTAAAACAGTTCAATTGCATCACGTGTTAATGTGATGTTCCATAATTAGGTGTAGCTTTTTAAAGCTCCCATTCCACTCTAGACTAACAATCTCTCTAATCCACAACCTCAGAAGATCATCTCATGATGCACCACAAATTCTCTCAAGGCAGGTAGTTTTAAAGGCTATTTAGGTATTCACCAGGAGGAGATCAAATTATAGCATCAGACTGTCTCTTAATTTAATCACAGATGATCAAGGCAACAATGATGTAAGATGTAGATGTAGTCCAGAGTCTTGTTTTATTTGTGCTTGTAGATAATACAGGATAAGGATAAACTGCAACAACACTTCTTCAAAATCACAATAGGTAGAATGAGTGATGGAAAAGTCCATAAGCTTGAGTGGACAATCTTTGTTGAATGGCCAATTCGTGTTCCGTGCATTCTCCTGTACTCATATAAGGGAAAGCATTACAGAGCAGATGTCCAATCTGGAAATCTGTTCATCTCATTTCGCTATTGTTCAGAAGTGTATAAGAATCAGTTGTGTCAGATCCTGAGTGAGGCTATAGACTGTGCAAAACTCATTTGTGTATAATATGGCTTTAGGAAAAGCATGGATCTGGTTCAGTTGCTATATCACTGATATCACAAGAGGTTATCTGTTATGTCTCAGTAGAGTCCTATTTCATTTTGGTTGTGAATTCTCTGAAAGTTACTTTAACTTTTTTTCCATTAAATTGTATAGAGTAACAAAATGTTGATACTTCAGTTGCAGATGTTTCCTGTCTTCTGAATTTCCTTTGATTTATAAAGCATGTGCTGCTTCCTGTTTTTTTTAAGCTAATTTTAACATTTAGCACTTCAGTACTATCCATGTGTAATTACTGGTACTGTAGGTCTTTTGTTTTATCTTTCGGTGCATGCTCTGCTTTTGAAAGTAAAGTTTGGATATGTAAAGATGTTTAGTTTTGAGGAAAGATATTTCAAGTTCAAAACATTTCTTTTGTGTTAAGTATCAATTCAACCATGAAGTATTTTCCCTTAGATTGCTATTGACTTCACTTTTACCACACATTTACATGCTCTTTGATACCATACTCAGTCAAATGATGTACTCAAATAAATAATAAACATTTCGAAAGATCTGCCTGAGTGGTAAAGATAAAACTATTAGAAGTGCAAACTGCTCTTGGTTTGACTGAGCAATCTAGTTATGAACTTCAGTAAATTAAATGACTATCTGCTTTCCTTAAATTTTCGTACATGTTGTTGGTAAAAATGTATTAAAAAAATACACGTACAAATGTGTACGTGTATAATGCACCAGTTACATTTTACTTTCAATTCTTAAATGATATTAGGCATGCCTTTAGAATATTTATATAGCCTTGTGCTCAGTGACCCAGATCTTCACTCATGTTTTCTAATTCTTTTGCAGTACACAGCCTTCATGTTGCTTGGCCACCAGATATCATAGATATTAGCCATATATTTATGAGAGGTTGTGAAGCAGCAGGGGACAGAGTTGTGGTTCAAGGAAATCTCAGGGACTTGGGTCGTACTAATATTGATGGCAGGATCCCATGTTCATTTTCTCCTTGGGGACACTGCCCAGCAGCCAGACAAGTTGACAGGCTAATTGGCTGGCTGGCAGGAAGGCTAACAGCCAGACCTATTGGGGACTGGCCTTAATAGTCAAGTGGTTTGCTGGATTGCAGAGTTGGCCAACAAGGAGATACCAAGGTGTTGGTGCTCAGTCAATGACGATCACAAATTGCACTGGTGAGGAGAGGCTATGATCGGTAGAAAGGTGGACACAGGTATTCTTGAGGGCCCTGGTGGGAAAGCTATCCTCTCCTCTTGTCTCACACGGAGTGATGTAAAAAGAATCAACTTGCAGGAATTACCTTCGTTTCACTGCCAATTTCCCAATGTAGGAGCTTAACTTAAAGATGATAATGTAGTGTCCATCTCTCTGGAACAAGGGAGAGAGATCAATTTAACTCATTTATTTTTCTTGCCTACTGTGAGTAAGCAGAGATATTTTAATTTTACTTTTTAATTTGAAATAGACTTTGTGTTTTCCAGTCCATCTGTTTGTTAAGTCCAATTTTTAAAGTGACAGGCAACAGACACCTTTTAGGGTTAAATCAAAATTGGTTTATTCATGTATTTGAACCTGGGGGTAGCGCTGGATGGCTGTCACATCGCATACACTTACACAAGCAAACAACGAAGAAGAAGGAAAAGAAACCGTTTACAATTTTAAAAAATGAATATTAATTCACATGGTTGTTGTGTCAGATCCTGAGTGTGGTGTCCTGTAGGTGTTCTTTTATCTGTGAAGTCAGATTCAGGTAGGTTCAGCAATCCAGAGAAGAGGTTACACAATTCCTTTCAAAATTGATAAAAGTACCACAATATGAAGTTGTAATACTGAAAGATTTAGTCCATTCTCAACTTTCTGGATCCAATTTACAAAGCACATGATCAGTAGCAGCTATGTTTAGTCCAACAAATTTAATTTTAAAATAAACAAAGAAATAAAGCTTTTAAAATACTTTATGCTCTCTCTCTCTCTCAGGTCTTGTGGTCATAATGGGCACAGTTCACAAATTTCTGTTATGAAAATGGTGACACAAACCAGTAGGCAGGGCATATGTTTCTTCCTCCAGTTTTTATTTTATTGATCTCCTGCCCACTGTGGGTTAGTGGCAGGTATTAGAAGCAATCTAGATTGTAACATCAAATCCAGCTCTTTTGAATTTGTGTAAAAGCAATTTATGTTTACTGATCTCATGCAAGGATCTTCCTTTATTGACCACTCCTTGCAGTGGCATCCTTAATTTAAATAGCATTAAATTGCTGGTAACAATGAATAAAGTTCATCTTCAATCTACAGCAATAGAAATGGTGCTGGGGATGTACTCAAGTCTGCTGATTTTTTTTTAAAACTATGCAATCATTCACGTAAGTGGTGATTCACTTAGAAACCACAAAGCATGTATTTTAAGTATAGTTCATGCACTGACAGGGTTCCACAATTAATTTGCTGGCTACATTTTGAATGTTGGCACCTAAGTCAATCACGGAATATTCTCATAATCCCTTGTACCTGGTTGAGTCAATTACTGGTCTTGCACTTTTCAGAAGGTATCACTGAAAGACACTCTCTCTTCCCACCTTCCTCCTTGGCTGAAAGCCTATTGGGCTTCTTTGTAGCATCCCATATTTTCCCTGTTCATCGACCCCATTCATGGCTCTATGCATTTCCTTAAATGCCTTTGTTACCATTTCACATCTCTCTGCATATTCATGTCCATGTTCAAATGCAACAAAATGTGGACAATATCCAGGCTTGGGCTGACAAGTGGCAAGTAACAGTTGTATCACTCAAATGCCAGGCAATGACCATCTCCAATAAACGACAATCTAACCATCGCTCCTTGACATTCAATGGTGTTATCATCACTGAATCCCCCACTATCAACATCCTGAGGATTACCATTGTCCAGCAATTCAACTGGACTTGCCATATAAACTCAATGGCTACAAGAGCAGGTCAGAAGTTAGGAATACTGCAATGAGTAACTCACCTCCTGACTCTCCAAAGCCTGTCCATCTACAAGGCACAAGTCAGGAGTGAGATAGAATATTCCCCATTTGCCTGAATGGTGCAGCTCCAACAATACTCAAGTTTGACACCATTCAGGATGAAGCAACCTGCTTGATTGGCACCACATCGACAAGCAACCACTCCCTCCATGGCTGATGCTCTGTATCAGTAGTGTGTACTATCTAAAGATGTACCACAGAAACTAACCAAACACCTTTTAAACAGCACCTTCCAAACTGAAAACCACTTCCATTTAGAAGGACAAGGGCAGCAAATGTGTGGGAACACTACCACCTTCAGGTTTCCCTCCAAGCTACTCATCATCCTGACTTGGAAATATACCACTGATCCTTCACCATCACTGGGTCAAAATTCTGGAATTACCTCACTAAGGGCATTGTAGGTCAACCTACAGCACGTGGACTGCAGCGATTCAAGAAGGTAACTCTTCTCCATCTTCTCAAAAGCACCTAGGGACGGGCAGTAAATACTGGTGAGCCAGTGGTGTCCATGTCCCATGAGTGAAAGAAAAAAATGCAAAGAAACATGGACAGTTGTCCCAAGAACCACCACAGCAGACACAATTCTAAGCCTGTAATAGTATTACTAGAGTAATAAATATTGGCAATATATGAATTCTTCTGAGATGAATAACCAAATCCCAATTACCGTTTTAATCACAGCCACACTAACAGCACAGAAGCAAGCCATTTGTCCCATCATGCCTGCCCCACCTCTACTTAGGAGCAAATTACTCATTGCCACACCCCACTTCTCCACTGAGTCCTGCATATTCTTGCTTTTCTGATAACAATCAAATTAACTCTCGAAGTCTCAAATGTTTCTACCTCCAAACATATAAAGCTTGTGTATTTCAATCCTAACAACTTGCTGCATGAAAATGTTCTTTCTTTGCTAATTACTTTAAATTTGGGCCACTTGTTATCAATTATTTGGCGACTTCATACACTTTTCACTGTACTCCTGTACTTCTGCACCTTTATCAAATGTCCTCTCAACTTTCCTTTTTTTCACAAAAACAGATCCAGACTCCTCTAATCTATCAATTTAATTGAATTTTCTAATCCCTGGGACCATTTTTATGATTTATTTTTTCACCACTCAGGAAAATTGTGCACACAATAGCTTAAATGTAATGCCCAGAACTGGAGATAGTACTCCATTTGAGGACAAGGCACTGCATTGCGTATGTTTAACCCTACTTAATGTTCCTGCTAATAAAAGCTAGGACAGATACTGTATGTTTTACTAACCACATTTTCAACCTCTGCTGCCATCTTCAATGCTTTATGGACCTATACCCTGTCTCTAGATCCCTCTGCTCTTGTACCCCTGAGGGAATTGTGCCTTTTGTCAACTCTGTGTTTTTCTTCCCAAAATGAATCACATCCCAGGGGTTAAAAACTCCTGATGTTTTGCAATAACTCTAGCAAGAAACAAGGATTTCAGCCATTTGTGGGAGACTTGCCTTTGTCGTGGTAAATCCTGGGAAGGAGCTCAGCAAGGGAATGGCTCCCTGCACACAATATTACTACTCTTAGCTGAATCAGGATTCATCTTATCAACTGTGAATGGTACAGCCAACCAGATAACATGCTCTTGTCTCAACATGAGTTTTTTTGTATGATCCTTCATGGGATGTGGGCGTCACTGACTAGACCATTATTGCCTTTCACTAATTGCCCAGTGGGCTATTAAGAGTCAACCACATAGCATGTAGGTCAGACCAGTAAGGATGGCAGTTTCCTTCCCTAAGGGACATTAGTGAACCAGATGGGTTTTTCCTGACAATTGACAACGTATTCCTGGTTATCATTGGACTCTTAGTTCCAGTTAAAATGCAGCCCATCGGTACAGCCAGGAAATCAGATTTTGTTTTCTTCTCAAATGCCAAAGGTAATTTGTTCAAGGCCAATGGGTACTGTGTTTGGGAATGGAACTTAGGAGGTTCCTCCTCCTCCCAGGGTCACTTAGTAGCAAGTACATTCACTGTCTTTTGGACGTGAGATGCCATTCTCCTCTGTCACTCCTGATCCCATCCTGCATGGGTCTGCCTGTGGAGATAGGGGAGGGAGGTATTGGTGGGTGTGATCCCAGCAATTTGTTTGGAACTGTTAGCTGAGGAATTTCAGTGGTTTGTAGCTGGCCAGAATGGACACCTAACCCTAATAGGTTGTGCCTACCTTTGCTGTCCACCTTGGTCTTCCTAACCCTCTCACCAACCAGTATTGACTCCTCAATCACTCTTGTTCTTCTACCAGAAAAATAGTAATCAACATGTATGGATGTATCTGGTGAAGAATGCTACCATGGTTTATACAAATCACCATGGTTCGAAAGCAATTCATTGTTTGAAGTGGTTTGCAATGTTTCAATGAAATAAGTGCTGATTAGATAGAAGTGCTCTATATCATAATATGCTTCAGTATAATATTCAGGACTGTAAAGTGTCCTTCAAATTGACATTAGAAGACACAGCCTCTCAAAACTTGACCAGCTTGCATCTATGTTATGGAAAAGTTTCAAGTTTAACCACAACAATTTGCAAATACTTTACATTCACTTCTTTTTTCACGAAGATGTTAATATCATTAAAAAATTAAATATTAAAATATTTTTTAAAACACATACTATGAATATAATTTGGCAGAACAGAGGAGCTGAGACCCAAAATGTTGACTGTTTTTTCTCCATGTATGTTGCCAGACCAGCAGTGTTTCTCCAGCAATTTCTGTTTTTGTTGGAAATCAGGTATTAGGTTTAGATGGATTTTTATATTTTACTGACTTTTGCTTATGTAATCTTCCAAACTGTTTGAACAATAAGATGAGAATGCATTAGATTTGGAGCAGGTACAAGTGCATGACAAACCAGTCGGTATTTTCACAATAAACAGAAGCCACATGAAATTCCACTTGACACAAATGAGAATAATGTTCTTGCCTCTATTGAATGAGTACAATGTCAGGAATACTGAATTGACTGTTATACACAGGACATAAAATGCTGCATTAAAATATTTCTACTCCAAATTCAAGCTAGCTTCTTTTTGGGAAAGCTTTAACTTGCAGTCGATTTGAGGAATGTAAAATCATCATTCACTGTGGCTGGATTCCTAGTGATCTTACTGATGTGACCTGTGGCAAGATTTCTGACAGAATTGGAACAGCGATCTGGACATGAGAGACATCACCCTTCTTGACCTGAGTTTCCAAGGCACAGAGGGGAAGCAGAGAGAGGGAGCATGTGTAACCAACATGCAGACTTGTGATTGACCTATGTGTGGTTCCTCCTCTGGCAAGATGCCTCCTGGCAGTGCCCTGTCTCCTTGCAAGGATGGGGCAGGCGGGGTGCTTGCCAGGTAACCCATCTCTCTGTTACCATACCTTCAGTCCTGAGGGCCAACTATGGCAATGAAGTGCAAGTGTGTGCACATCTCCAGCAGAAGTTGAGGGTGCAGACAAACAATGGTATTCATGAGCGGCACGGTGGCACAGTGGTTAGCACTGCTGTCTCACAGCGCCAGAGACCCAGGTTCAATTCCCGCCTCAGGTGACTGTCTGTGTGGAGTTTGCACATTCTCCCCGTGTCTGCGGGGAAACTCCCCGGGTTTCCTCCGGGTGCTCCGGTTTCCTCCCACAGTCCGAAAATGTGCACGTTAGGTGTATTGGCTGTGTTAAATTGTCCGTAGTGTTAGGTAAAGGGGTAAATGTAGGGGAATGGGTCTGGGTGGGTTACGCTTCGGTGGGTTGGTGTGGACTTGTTGGGCCGAAAGGCCTTTTTCCACACTGTAAAGTAATCTAATCTAATATAATATAATCTAATCTAAAGTAATCTAATCTAATCATGAGGCAGCTGGATCCCCATAGCGAATCTGCACTGCTGCAGCTTTTGGGTAACCTAGTAAGGTTTCCCAAGTGGGTAGGCAGCACAGACATTAAAAGTTTTAGAGATGTACAATGTGGAAACAGACCCTTCGGTCCAACCAGTCCATGTAGACCAGGTACCTCAACTCAATCTAGTCCCCCGTGCCAGCACACGGCCCATATCCCTCCAAACACTTCCTATTCACTCACCCATCCAAATGCCTTTTAAATGTTGCAATTGTACCAGCCTCCTCCACATCCTCTAGCAGCTCATTCCATACACTTACCACCCTCTGTGAAAAAGTTGCCCCTTTCACCCTAAACCTATGCCCTCTAGTTCTGGATTCCCTGACCCAGGGAAAAGACTTTGTCTATTTATCCTATCCATGCCCCTCATAATTTTGTAAACCTCTATAACGTCACCCCTCAGCCGCCGATGCTCCAGGGAAAATAGCCCCAGCCTGTTCAGCCTTTCCCTATAGCTCAAATCCTCCAACCCTGTCAACATCCTTGTAAATCTTTTCTGAACCCTTTCAGGTTTCACAATATCTTTCCGAAAGGAAGGAGACCAGAATTGCATGCAATATTCCAACAGTGGCCTAACCAATGTCCTATACAGCCGCAACATGACCTCCCAACTCCTGTACTCAATACTTTGACCAATAAAGGAAAGCATACTAAACACCTTCTTCACTATCCTATCTACCTACGACTCCACTTTCAAGGAGCTATGAACCTGCACTCCAAGGTTTCTTTGTTAGCAACATGCCCTAGCAACTTACCATTAAGTGTATAAGTCCTGCTAAGATTTGCAGCACCTCGCATTTATCTGAATTAAACTCCATCTGACACTTCTCAGCCCATTGGGCATATCTGTTCAAGATCCTGTTTTAATCTGAGAATAACCCTCTTCGCTCTCCAATTTTGGTGTCATCTGCAAACTTACTAACTAAACCTGTTATGCTCTCATCTAAATCATTTATATAAATGACAAAAAGTAGAGGGCCCAGCACCGATCCTTGTGGCACTCCACTGGTTACAGGCCTCCATTCTGAAAAACAACCCTCCATCACTTTCTCTGTCTTCTACCTTTGAGCCAGTTCTGTATCTGGGCATCATCTGGAAACATTTTGACTCAACAGGGCAGCCTCACAGTGCCAGTGTTCCTCTGGCTGGATAGTAACCTTTTAAAGATAGCATGGATGTAACGTATGCCAGTCTTGCAGCGGATATCCTGTGAGTGGCAAGTTGTCTTGGGAATGCAGCTGGAATCAGACAATTGGAATGGTGGACATCTAGGGGTGAGGTAGGAAGTTACTGAGGGGCATTTTGTAAGATACAGTGAGAAATCTTGCCAGGCCTTTCAGCAGATATCCCTCCAAAAGATTCGATGCAACTTGCATTTAGCTAGAGAAACTGAAGATTCAGCCTTATTCCTCTTTTGTGAGGATATTGATTAGTGTTAGTAATGTCTCAGACATGATTGTTGTTTTTGAAAGTACTTCAAAATTAGATCCCTCATAGCTTTCGGTATTAGGATTTCGCTTTCTGATGTTGGAAACTGTTGGCATTTTACCTGGAATGTGTGCAACTGCTATTCAAGGTAAAAGAAAAAGAGCAATCTTTCAAATATAGAATATATGTTGGAGATGATAGGTTGAATAAATGGCTCATAGAAATTTCAAACAAACCAAGGAGCACATTCCTCTTGAGAGTAAAACTAAAAGATAGATTTTTTTAAAAAGAAGATTAAATCAAATTAAAAATAAAACATTTACTCTGCTGAGGGACTGTGTAGAAATAGTTTTATTGCAGCCCCTTAAGAGAGAAGAAATAGGTTAATGAAAATGGTTTGTAATGTTGGAATAGCTTATGCTACTTGTTAAATTGTGTTAAACTTTAATTAACACACCGGTAGTAATTTCTCTCTCTTGATTAGCATTGGCACATTTATAACGTGTTCTGCATCATTCAATTACTTACTGTAGAATTAAACTTTTACAACTGATTTCTTTGAATTGTTTTTTTCACTCAGTTAAAAAATGCAATTATTTTAGTTTGACCTGAATTTCATTTTGTTATTATCTGCATTCTTGCCTGTTTTGCTTGGTTAATCCAGATCAAGTTTTCAATATGCTAGATGATCTCCTTTGAAATTGCTTATGCTAAATTAGGGATTATAGTACCCTCTCCTCACTGATGTTGACTTAATCAGCATCTTATTCAGGGATGTTCTCTGAGTATAAGGAAAACATACCTTAAAAAGAAATCATCCAGTTGTAACAGCGATCTATATCATAGAATTATACCCACAGAAACAGGCCCTTGAACCCATATGTCTTTGCCAACTGACAAACACCCAACTATTCTAATTCCATTTGCCTGCACTTGGTCCATAGCCTACTATGCCCTAGTTTTTTTAAGTATTCATCTCAATCTGCTTACATTTTGCAGGAGTATCTGCCCCCCACCGCTTAGACAGAACGTTGAGTATTTTAACCTCCCTATGGATGAAAAAATTATTTCACATATCTTCTCTAAATCACTTGCTCCTTGCCTTAAGCTTATGCTTACTGGTCTTCGACATGTGTGCCATGGGGAAGAGATGACTTTCTCATTAGGCTGACTGTTCAGATATTTTGGCTAAATGTTATTTTCACCAACATTTATGGAGGGTTTCTCATAAAATCCCTACAATGTGGAAACAGGCCATTTGGCCCAGCAAGTCTACACCGAACCTCCAAAGAGTAACCCACACAGACCCATTCCCCTACATTTTACCCCTGACTATCGCACCTAACCTACACATCCCTGAACTCTATGGGCAATTTAGCTTGGCCAATTCACCTGACCTGCACATATTTGGATTGTGAGAGGAAACCCATGCAGACACTGGGAGAATGTGCAAACTTCACACAGACAGTCACCTAAGGCTGGAATCGAACCTGGGTCCCTGGCACTGAGAGGCAGCAGTGCTAACCACTGAGCCACCGTGTCACCCCATGGTGTTTTCTCACAATATCATCCCACATTAGCCTCATTAACTATCTACCCCAATCCAAAGTGCTCCTCTCGACCAAAGCTAACCCGATTCTACCACTTACCATAGCTGGATGAAAGCACCATGGTGTAAACTCTAAATAAATTGGTGTCTCTGGTGGCACCAGTTGAGAAGTTTATACCTGATCAAGCATTGGCAGTCCAGAATTGCCCTTTTCTGTTGACAAATGGGCGCAAACCAATGCTTCTCACAGCACCAAGGCAGCATAGTTGATATTTACTTGCACATACAATAGCACATTACTACCCCATTTGCCATTTAATTGCCAGGCCACACACCTCACCAGTTCATATGCACATATCATCATTACAGCCCTCTCCTGCTAATCTTTCCCCAGTGCCCACTCTAGCCCAGCATCTGATCATTCTTCACTGTGGGGCCATCACGTTCAGGGAAACCTTCAAGCAACACAAAAGAAAACTTTCCTTTGCAATCACTGAAAGCAAAAAAAAAACAACGGAGCATTCACTTCTCTCCCAGAATACAATCTGCCGGCTTGTTGAGCAACAAGTATTCGATAGTGAATGAGTGATCATTCCACCTAGCTCACATCTACTGAAACCGTGTGTCAAGCAAGTCCTGTTTGCCTTTAGTGTGCAAGGCAGCTGCACAAGGCGATATTTCTCTTTAAAGGTGAGCAAGCAAGCAAACCTGCAGTGTAGTACTTTCCATTCTGTGAGGCCATACCTGTTCCTGTACTCAAATTGTAGCGGCATTGCAATGAGTAGTGTCAATGCACTCCAAAGTGCAGCCTGGCAAAGCATAAACATACTATGAGTCGATTAATAATGTGCTGTAATGGTGTGGATTTGTTGGATGCGATACATCGTGTACCCAAGTACATTAGTGCTGGAGTTTGTAATGAAAGAGGTGCAAGCTGGAGTCCCCAGGTACCTGCTCTGTCAGGAATTCTTGGCACCTAGTTTCTATCTGGTGCATGGGAGAGAAGGAACCTGCAATTAATAGGATGAGAATCAGTGTTAATCAAGGTAATAATGAGCAGTGACCAACATTAATTAGCATCCCACAGCTCCCCAGTGAGAATCTTTTTTCGACACCTGTCATTCTGTTAGAAAAATGGAACCGTTGCTCCCAATGTTTGGAAAGTGAAAAATCACACAACACCAGGTTATAGTCCAACATGTTTATTTGGAAACACTGGCTTTCAGAGCGCTGCTCCATCAGGTGGTTGTGAAGTACGCGATTGTAAGACACAGAATTTATAGCAAAAGTTTAGTGTGATGCAACTGAAATGATATATTGAAAAAGATCTGGATTGTTTGCTAAGTCTCTCAGCTTTTAGAATGACCAAGTTGGTTTCAGTTCTTTCAGATGTAAGGGTCAGAACATTTTTTAAAGTTACATTCTCAACTGAACTTTAACAGTAGGTGCCATGTCAGCTCAGATAATGCATTGAAGGTGTGAGGTTCAAGTCTGTCTGTCTGTGTCCCAATGTTCAGACTGATTCTAAAAATAGGATTTACATCATCTTACATAGATTCTTGCTGTTTTTGAACTATAACCTGGTGTTGTGTGATTTTTAACTTTGTACACCCCAGTCCAAAACTGGCACCTCCAAATGTTGAGAAAGACCTCACTGGACTTTTCACTTGATTTTCATAGCAGTCGATATCATTTAGAACCTTTGATGTTGTCCCATTGCGTTTTCACATTCCTAGCTCTTTATTGGATTATTTTTTCTTTTTTTTTTCCTCATTTTTAGTTAATACATTCGCCACCTTTTCCATCATAGTTTGTTGCAAGTTTCTGTGTGTGGCATTTGAGGTTCAATTGAAAATATGATGCAAAAGTTTGCCATCAAAATGGGAGGCCACAAGCCTCTACAGACAATAGGAATTGATAAATACTCCATAGTACTGCCATCTTGATCTTGCCTCAATAGTACAGAAATGCTGTAAGGTCACTCCAGTAATTTGCACTTGTGTCATGTCATTCACAACATCAAGATGTTGCTGAAGTAACTATGTTTAATAAAGTACTTTCTGACATATACTGCTATCAAGTCAGAATCAGCACTGAAAGAAAAATGACTAGAAATGAAACAAAATCTAGCTTTAGTCACCCATAATAGGCCAACAAATAAGGAGGAAATTGTACAATGGGTTCTTTGTACTGTTCTCTTTTGTAAAAACGCTCAGAGTTAGGATGGTGTATAATAGGAATTTAGTTAATGCGTAAAAGAAAACTGAAAGAAATGTGGATACTATAAACCAGAGACATAAATAGAAATTGAGGGAAAAGCTCAGCAGGACTGCCAGCATCTGTGGAGAGAAATCAGAGTTCACGTTTCGGACCCAGTGACCCTTCCTCAGAACTCAAGTTTGAGTTCTCAACTTGAGTACTGAGGAAGGGGCACTGGACCTGAAATGTGAACTCTGATTTCTTTCCGCAGATGCTGGCAGACCTGCTGAGCTTTTCCAGCATGTAGTTAGTGGGGCTCTGCTGCAATTTTGTTTTTATTTTGATTTAACATATTTGCATGTTTGTTTTTGTCTAATATTCCAGGACAGCAACGGGTTACTGTGACCAGTCTCCTAGTCTGTCATGGGCTACTGTTGGTTGGAACCAACCTGGGTATCATTGTGGCTTTGCCAGTTCCTCGATTGCAGGGCATACCTAAAGTTACAGGTGAGAATATCTTTGACTGGAGCTGATTTTTATAAAAGTTGAAGATGATGTAGCTTCCAATTCATTCATGGGATGTAAGTGGGTTTAATGCCTATTCTTAATTGCCCTTAAGGTGATGTTGGCTGTGTTTCCTCTAAGTTGCATGTCTATGCAGTGATTCTGTGCACAAGTAGATTAATTTTAAATTATTGTACATGCACTCCAAAAAGAAAACTGAATGTTGATAGTGAGTCACCTTCTTAAACCACTGTCTCCTATATCATAAATGTATTTCTACCATGCTGAATCAAAGATTCAGGACTTTTGATCTGAAATCCTGGATAGTTGTCAATTGAAGAATGCATGAAAATAGCCATTTGGAATACAGCTGTCATTGAAATAAGGGACCTGACTCAGAATTTTTAAAAATGACTTCTTAATGTCTGATTTGGAATGCCACATGCTACTTCAGATATAAAATTTAAGAAATATATTTTACTAATACTGCTACCTTGAGGGGGCTGAGTAATTTAGATATTCAGCAAACTGGATAAATAACTGTCAGAATGTAACAAGATAGACAGCCCAAGGAACCAACTGGCACTTCTGCCCGTGACTATGCCCTAGACTGAATTAGCCCAAAGGGCTCAGAGGGAGTGTAACATGAAGCAGCAAGGCTATTCTAATGTTAGAAGGTACAATTAGAGGCCATAAAGTGAGACCATATTCAGGTATTGCTTTCATTCCTCAGTGGCAAGTTTGTAAATGCGTAACTAGGAGACTACAGAATGTTGCAACAGTGAAAGATGCTAAGAGGAAGTGGCCAAAGCAAAACATTTTTTAAAAAATGCAGGGCAGTCAGTACATGTGCAAACATGTGCTGCTGACATCACTGTGTGTGCTGCAAAGCATCAACACATTCTGAAGCCTATCATGGCCTGCTAACATCACTGGCCTCATCTGCACATACACAGGAGGCAGCAGCCATTTTGACATTCCAAGTAATTGCTCCATTTCCATAAACCTTTAGGAAATGCTGATGTAAAGGTAATAACAATGTATCTTGAAGAGTGTGAGTGATTACCTTTCTTAGTATAAACTGAATAGTAAATTTTCAAGAAGTAAGGTGCATTATGGGTAAGGGAGTTACAAGCTGACATTAAATTTGGAATAATGTGTCTTCTGGATGGTGGGAACAAACGCTTTTTGGACTGAAGGATACTGAAGATTGGGCGAAGATAAAAGTTAATGTTGGCCATAATGTTTAAAGGTAATTGATGATTTTTCTTTTTATGAAGATCACAAAGAACAGCGTGGTAAAGAAACTTCAGTCAAATAGGTCACCTTTCTTTTTTAGACTATAAAAAGCATGGATTTAGCTGAATACTTCTGAAATCTAGTCCTGACAGAAATGAAATGACCCCTGGAGGACTGTGGTATTAAAGAGAAAGTAATTGTATCCTGAAACAATCAATATGGCATTGGAGTACATCCAGCCACTCCTTGCAGTACTACTTGTATTAGCTGAATCATAGCTTTGTGCCTTGAATTGCAAAACAATCATTATCAGAACATATTTTATGATTTCTGGAAGCTTTATTAGTGTCACTGGAGTGTATATGTATCAATATGTATGCAACGCTTCATTAAAGATGAATCCAAAATTGCATATAGAAATACTGCAAAAATATTTGGAAGAACAATTGCATTTCGGAACATTTCAGAAAAGAATGTGCTGAGATTTTTAGATGATAACCCAGGAGAAGGAAACCCTGTTGCAATTTATGCAAATCAAAATTCAGAGTGTGGGTGTGGCAATGGCTTCAACTATACTGCCACACAGTTTGATAATGCTAATCTCAACAAAATAGTAGATGTGAGTAAAAGCAATAGGACTTCAAGAATAAGCAGCTACAGACAATTGTCTGAGAGTAATCACAACTGTGATATTTGAAATGTTGTAGGTGAAATTTCAGCCCTAGTGTGTATGACACTACAGCCAAGACCCTGAAGTGGACATAAATTTGGTCAGTACTGACAACACCCGCCTTTTCTTTCCTTGACAGACTGCATTCAATATCACCATCCCCACCTCCTCTTGCCCATTCACTCCTTCATGCTATCAACCTTATCATCTGTCCTTCCCCAGATCTGTCTTCCAATTCTCCATGCCCCCAAACACACTCCATCACTCTCCTTCACCAGAAACTCATCCCTTCCTGTCATGAGACCTCCATGTAAGAGTTCATCCTCCTCCTCCCCTCCTTTTTGAATTAACGTTAAACAAGGAATCCCGCTGACATTACACACAATTGCACAAAATGATTATGTGTTTGTGAATAAATAGAACATTATTGAAAACAGTTTAATGTTAATAAATATTCATGGTATTTAAATATATTCCAGTATGAATAGGCAAGTGTAATTTTCAAGATGCTGCATGTCAGCCTGCATAGGGAAATCAAAATTCCCAACCTGCCTAGTAAATTCACCTGTGTTTCGCATTCTTGTTGGCTCCATAAAAACCCTCATTAGACACTAACAGTCTCCTCAAAGTCACCACAAGTGCTCTTCCTAATGTCCCAGTTGCCAGATTGAAATTCTTGTTATATCTTCCTAATGAAACAACACCCCAACCCCAACCATACCATCCCTTTCACCTTTTCCAATCAAAGTAGCCCAGCTCATTGTTAGGCAGAAGTCACATGACCCTCTTATTCCTCCATTTTACTCTGTTAAATGATATTATTGAATAATGAAGATGGGCCAATTAGCCTAATCCTGCTCCCAGTTCCATGTCACTTAGTTCCTATGTTTCTGTTAAGTGAAAATGCCATAAATAACAACCTTATAAACTTTGTGTTTAGAATAGCTCTCCTGTAAAGGATGAAACAAAGGGATGAGTTTTCCAAAGCAGTATCCAAAATCTAACAATTCATAGTACACTAGATATTTTAACAACAAACTATGATGCATAGTATGCTTATTACTCTTTTCCTATCTGTCCCATTTCAAAATATGCAATCCGCATTGTGCTACCTGCCACCATCAGTGGTTGTGCTGATTCTGTCTCTCTTAGAATAATTGTTTAGCTGCTTCACCAGACAAAGATGTGGAGACCTCATCCATGAATGTAAGATCCCTATAATCCTCAATGTTTTCACCCGTAGTACATAGATTCAAAACTACTGGTTGTTAGTGATCCCACCTATTGGTGCAACATTTTCTTTCAACACACCAGGCGTGCTCACAAGTGCTAATATTTTGAGTTTGTTTCCAGCATTCTCCCTTCACATGGCGCCTCATGTCAAAAGATAACATATCAGTCCCTTCCAATCATTTTTATTGTGCATACTGTATTTCTTTTTACTGCCTGGGGAACCTTTGTCTTTTCATTTCTATTTTCCTCCTCATGATGATTAGTGTCCCCTGTTCATTATCATTTCTCGTATCCCTCAGCTTCTATGTGGGTTTACAAAGGTTTACTGCCACCCCTGTGTTTGTGACCCAGTTTCTAAAAAAAAGCCATATGATAGCTTCTCGCATTTTAGAAACTTCACAGTCTTCCAAGTTTTCCTTCGCAAACATTTAAGTTGACAATCAATTTCTAAATATTTGAAGGTTTTGTTTTCGTTCCCTACAGTTTTACTTAATACAAAATGGAATGTTCTTATGACATTGGGCAACTTTGCATGAAAAGTTGGGAAATAATCGTTTTACTCAGAAATAATGCTTCACAGTCAAGCTGCACATGTTACTTTGCTACAAAACCAAGTGACCAAGTTTTTGAATGAGAGTAAGGCCGTTGATTTAGCTTATATGAATTTCTGCAAGGTCTTCGATAAGCTTTCACTTGGGAAACTGATAAACAAAGTAAAATCTCATGGGGTCCAGGTTAACTTGGCAAGGTGAATCCGAAATTGGCTTAGTGATAGGAGGCAGAAGGTGATGATAAAAGCTTAGGTTGTTTGAAGCTTGATGTGCCAAAGGAATCAGTGCTGGGTCCCTTATTTTTTGTGATATTCATAAGTGATGTCGATGAAAATGTAGGAGGGATGATAAGTTTGGGGATGACACTAAGATTGGCTGGGTTGTTGCCAATGAAGAGGAAGGTGTTAGATCACAAGAAGATGTAAATTGGACAGACGGGCAGATCAATGGCAATGGAATTTAATCCTGGTAAATGTGAGGTGATGCAGTTTGGAAGAAGGAACAAGACAAGGGAGTACTCAGTGAACGGCAAGACATTAGGAACCTCAGAGGAATAGAAGAATAGGTTAATAATGTAGTTAAGAAGGCATGCAGGACACATGCCTTTATCAGTCATGGGTTGGATTATAAGAGCAGGGAGAGCATGTTGGAGCTGTGCAGAACTTTGGTTAGGCCGCAGCTGGAGTGCCATGTGTAGTTCTGGTCACCACACTATAGGAAGGGTGTGATTGTACTGGAGAGGGTGCGAAGCAGATTCACCAGAATGTTGCCTGGGATGGTGCACTTCAGCCAAGAAGACAGGCTGGATAAGCTCAGGTAGCTTTCTTTGAAACAGAGAAGATTGAGAGGGGACCTGACTGAGCTGTATAAGATTGAGTTTGTGGAAGGGGCATAATTTTAAAGTGGAAGGCAGAATGTTTAAGACGGCATTTGAGGAAAATTTGTTTTCACCCAGAGGGTGATAGGGATCTGGAATGCACTGCTTGGAACAGCAGTTAAGGTGGGAGGAACCTCAAAATCTTGGATGAGTCCTTGAAGTGTCATATGGCCCTAGAACAGGAAAGGTTGGTCTAATGTAGGTAGTAGTATATTTTTGATGGTAGAGACTTGATGGGCCAAAGGGCCTCTTCTGTACTGTATCGTTCTAAGAAAACTTGTAAAGAAATCATCTATTTCTTTAGAAAATTAGAGTAATAGCAGAGAGTGATTGTTATCTGCTTAAGATTCATTAGAAAAGATCTCAATGATGATTTCGATCAAAACTCTTTAGACCTAAGCTAAACCTTTGCTCAATAGAATATCGCGTATAGGAGTTTTTCAAAATAATTGTGTTTTCTGTTTTAAATAACTGATGAGATGGAGTTAACTAAATTGCTAAAGGGTATAAAAGAACTTTAGTAACATTTGTAACAGTGTATCAATTAATTTGAATTAATCACGTTCAATTTATCTGTGTAGATTTTCTGACTGCTATGAATGTTGCATCTTCACATCAGTGACCTTTTCCTATGCAGTAGTTACTATTTATTTTATATTTTGTCCATGTTTCTGGAATGTCTGCACATAATGAAGACTTCTCGCTGTCCCATTTTGTCAGTATGTTGTGGTACAAGTAAACTGTGGTATGTAAGCCATGCAAATTGTACAACAAAGTACACAATCAAAGATGTTCTACTCTTTAGGATAATTATCACTAATGGGATACAATATTCAACTCATTCACTTTTTACTTACTCTGGTTCCTGGGGAACAATGTTCAGAGTTGATAGCTTCATGAATACAGTGCTTTACAGCTGAGATGGAAAATAAATTTGTTTAACATTAAAATGTTATGTTTTTCAACTAAGTGTTTTGATAGACAACATTGCTTCAAGGCATGTCAACCTTGTTTTTATAAAACAAGGACAAAATAAAACTCTTTCTCTCTCTCCCCCTCTCTGTTCCTAACTCTCATATGAATCAAGCAGATCTATTAGTGCTGCTACCCTACATTATTACCTTTTCAACAAGTGTTGATCTGCTTTCTTTTTATGGGTATCAATTAACCTAAAATTCTGTGCTATTTTGGGTTACTGTCAAAGCATTTTACTCACTTTGTAACTTGACATATATTGCTTCTCTCCACAATCAGGAAGGGGAATGGTGTCTTACCATGCACACTGTGGTCCAGTCAGATTTCTCACTATGGCTACAGCCACTGCCACGATGACGAACAAATATCCGTCACTTACAAGTCTGTCACCTCCGCTGGAAGGTAAAGATGGAGAAAAGACTGGTCATGTTGGCTCTCAAGCCGAATACTCAAGCTCTTCATGTGCAACTAACAAAGACAAAGGAGTTTGGCTTGGAGATAACTCAGTATCTGTTGTCCAACACAGCAGTATATCTTCATCTACAGGATCTCTGACCTGTTCTCATCAGTCCAGTTCACTGGAACATGGCCCTGAGGACAGCACAATCTATGAGTTCTTGAATGATCCTAGTCTCTCAAGTAAAGCTAAAAACAGTGACAGTGAAAGGACAAAGAAGATGAAGATGAGTTCTGTATTGGTCATGTCTGGAGGTCAGGGACATAAACGACTGAACAAGAAGTCTAAACAACAGCGTCAAGATGAAACCATTTCCACTATCATGATTTGGCAAATTCCATTGTTAAATTTATGAGAAGTTAATGGCCTTGTCCATATCACTTCTTTTGATATCTATAATCCTTTTTGGGATATATCTTGTAAGATAACATAGAAAATGCATAAATGTTCTTGTGTATTTTGAACAGCATGTATTGTAGCAGCTTAATACTCACAGCATGTCAGTCTGCCAGCCCATCAATATTTGCATTGCCAATGTTGAACAATTTGAGATCTAAATGTGTACTTCAAAAATAGGTTAGATTCCTATTCAATAAATAACATGTTTCAATAGTTTATCAACACAATCTTAAGGCACATTGCTTCAAGATTTGCTTTAATTGGTTTGGAGAAATTGAACTTGTAGGTAACATTTCCAAGCTTTTCCTGCTGTGAAAACTGAGCAGATTTCCCACTAAATAACTTAATTTTGCCTTCTCCTTGGTTGAAAAGTACTTGTGTGTCAATTTTTCCAACTCCATATTGTGGCATGTTTTTCTCAGACATACATTTTCTAGAAATCTGCCAATGACAAATCCCAAAACACTGCAGGAATGCAAAGGAATGCTACCACTTTTTGGTGGGAATTTCAAATACTACAGATTTGTTTCATGGAATAAATTAGATTCTTGCACAAATTAGATTGTTGAGTAAGCTACTGAAATGTGTGCATTTACAAAACAATTCTTGAAATTTGGAAAATATACATCCAAGTTGACCAGCTGATTGAAATATTTTTTAACAGCGTTTTTTTTTAAAAGAGCCATATTTGATACTGTTTCTGACCAGTGCAGAAATGTCTATTGTCATTTTGGAGATAAGTTGTATTGCAGACATTGGTGCACAATCGAGCTAGTACATTTAATACAGACAGTTAATGATTTGCTGGAGACGCTCATTACTAACAATTATATAAAAGTTATCTACTTTTGCACAAACTATTCCAAAATACGCTTATACAGTTTACTATTATTTACAATATATTCAAGTCTTTGTAGATTTTTAAAATTGTAGATAATTTTCAAATGTATTTGTGAATCTATTTTATATGTTCTTGAGTAATCATAATTGTTAATTAATTCAATGGGAATGATAAATTTCAATTGAAGTGAAAATGGATTTTTTTAGTTACTATTAAATGAAAATTTTCCATATTCAAGTGGAGTAGTTTTAGAAAAACGCCCAATAAAAGTATGCCTAATATAAATCACCTCACCAACAACATAAGACATCAAGTTTTCCATGATTTCTGTTCAATTCTTGAGTTAAATTTAATTTCTTGACAAGTAATATGTGGGGTTAAATTGTCACTAGAGCAATAAAATAGATTAAAGTCAGTTCAAGCAGGTTATCAGCGTCTGAAAGGGCAAAGCCAAGTCTGCAGTGTCAGATGCTGATTGACCTATTCAGCATTTTACAGCATTTTGATCTATTTCAAATAACTAGCAAGTATAATTTTCTTTTGTATTTTTAACATGCATATTAATACATTCCTTTTTTGAAATTTTGTGGCGCTGAGCATCATAATATTTCTGACATGATTTCGCAGTTGGTTTCAGATACACGTTACATCCATTTAAAATGTTAGATCATATTATTGCATCTCATCTGTTGTTATGACATTTCAAGGTGAGGTTTGGTCAGCATTGTTCTCAACTGTTCAAACTACATTAAAATTTCATTGCACAGTCAATGTGTTTACGGCCAAGTATTGAAGCAAGACTTTGCATAATTGAATTATATTTATTGGACTGTTTCTTTAGTATATCAGCACTATTCAGTATTGTATTGTGGTTCTCATGATACTTTGCGTTAAATTTGCTGCCAGTATTATTTGTGGCAATGCAGCTTGTTTCATTGTTGCAATGGGTAGAGGTGTTAAAACTGGTTCTGATGTCAGGTTCAGACTTGCCCAGCCGAGAAGTACTGTTTAGCAGGAGCGCTCAGCTACTTAGTTGTATGGCACCTTGTCCACTTTTAGAAATTAAAATGGAACAGGGATAGCTGTAGGAATGAGGAAGACATTAAAACCATGCAAGTTATTGACAGTTGATAGGTTTCTGCATGTAAAATGAAATAATCATTGAATGCAAGCATCTCCAAAGCAATAAACTACTTAATTCATCCATAGCCATATTTTATTTGACCAATATATAGTATGCAATTATTCTCCTTGTACAGAGATCCACTTGGCTAGTAAGAATATATAGGTAAGAGCAAATTACTTAGATCTGTAAGATTTTAAGGAAGTATTACTAGAATCTAGTCAGTTAAAATTGTGTTGTTTACTATATTTGATAAAATGACCTATTGCTTGTTATCATCAAGATATCACTATCCATTTGGACTTTGGCTTGCAGGTTTATTTGGAGCCAAGTGGTGATTCTCTGAGGGCCCATTAACAGATTTATTCCTGGAGGCCACATTAATAAACTAGACAGACTGATTAATCATCAACTGGAGTACTGCACACCTGCTTGTCAACCATAGGTTTCATATTATTGAATCTAAATCAAGGCCTCGTTCAAATCTCGCACTCTCAGAAGACAGCCCACTGACCCATCCCACAATATCTCACAACATCAAAGAGGATAGTAAGTACTAAGTCATCAGACACTGTGCAGTAAAATAGACTAAACTTCTGTGATATTACACTGCCAGCACCGATTTATAGTCCACACACTTGGCTCGAGGGCCAGAAAAAGTGGAGACCTATGTTGTGCATTCCTGTGTGCATATACATAAACACATGTGGATCTTTTCCATACATCCAAAAGCTAGCTAAGTTTTAATGTTATCAATACCCATCCATTAGCTCCCCATGAGTATTGATAGGATTTTTTTTTAAAAAACCAGCTTTTCCTGTTAGTCCCATAATTGCCTTTGCACCCATCAGCAGTCAGCTTGAAGCTAGAGATTGCTGGAAGTACATTCTAAAAGCGATCTTTGTTAATCGGAATGAAATAACTTGGCACCCAAATTCCAAAGTTGTTTCAACTTGTTATTGTGGTAAATTATACAACATAAAAAGCCCATATAAGAAGACTTACAGTGCTCTGAAGCTTCTTGTTTTCTTTAAATTAGTACAATTGTTTTTGTGAAAATAAGTATATAGTATCCTGGAATAAAAAGATAACTGCTGGAGAAACTCATCAACTCTGGCAGCAATTGTAAAAATAGAGAAACAGAGTTCATGTTTTGAGTTTAATATAACTTCATCAGAACTGAATCTTTATCTCTTAACACAGATGCTGCTAGATTGCTGACTTTCTCTTGCACTTTGATTTTTCCTCAGATTTCCAATATCTGTACTATTTTGTTTCTGTAGATATTATCCTGTATTGTTTTAAAGTTAATAGTCACAGTCACATATATATGTATATAACCATCTAACATTCCATCATGTGGAGATAATCCTGAGATTTTTGTAGGACTTTTGTAAGGAATGGGTGCAATGTCACACTTAAGGTTTGTCAGGGTAATGTATTTTGTTCAAATTAAACTTCAGAATAGTCAGAATGAAACATATTTTATAATCCAAAAAAATCTATCTTTGTACTTACCATTGTGCTTTATTTGATGATCTGAAAATAGCTTTATTCAACAATGTATGCTGTAACACTATTGGCTGATGCTGAAGGACAGTTGGTTTAGCTAGTATCAATTCCTATATTAAGATCACTATGTAAAATTTGCATTGCAACTATGACCAAAGATTGAAGGTTAGGTGGAGCATAAGAGCAGTAATTTCTGGAAAAACTGAGTAGGCCTGGCAGCATCTGTGGAGATAGAAACAGTGTTGATGTTTCAAGTCCAATATGGCTCCTCTTTGGAATGGAATATAGGCCATCTTATTTATAACTTGTAAAAATGTTTATGTTAAGTCTTTGTATTTTAACATTAATTAGAGCATCAACTTGAATGCAAGACTTTAGAATTATTTCAACCAGAAGTCACAGTCAATTGCAAGAGTGCTGCTGACCAGGGAAGAACAAGGGATAATATTTCATCTCATTCACCAGCTTGTTACTTCAAAGAAATTTATAGTTAAAACTTGCTAGATGGAAAACTTATTGAAAAGAATATTGCAGGTTATTTTTCCTGGACATCAATTATGCATGAAAAGTAGATCCACCCAGGCCTTTTCATGAACATTTCTTAACAGAAAGTCTTGCGTGAACTATAATGTTCTATAAAATAATTGAACTTGAAGCTGCTGCTCTTTCTTATGCAATCCGAATGACTGCTATTCTTTTTAATTTCTATTTCATTTTATTCAATTAGATTTTTCTACCTTTGTTGTAATCTAAATCTGCAATTGCCTCAGTGGGGTCATTTTGATTCCATGAGATTATGTCAAATTTTCAATCTCTCCCACTTTTATTATCATTGACAAGCATCTACAATGAAAACATATCTAAAATTAACTGTATTACTATAGGCATAAGCCAAACAATCCAGAAATAATTCAGATAAGTTTGTGGTATTCTGAATCTGCTGTATCATTCTTTCTTGATCATTTTTGATATGTCTCTGCCAAGTTCCTAATAAGCAGGTGATCAGAAACAGATGATCATATGGCATAAGTTTGCATAAAAGCAAAAGATGGCATGTTTGGAAGATGTAAGTGGACTGATTATTCCTGTAGCTAAAGTTAGAATCACTGCTGCTGTTACAGTGTGTCAGAGTTTTCTGTGAGAGGTTCCTGTACAGACTTAAAAAAAATTGAAAATTTCAGTCTCAATTAAATGGCCAGCGAATTTAATGATTTGTAACCAAACAATTTTAGAGAATTGCTAGTCACCACCATTGACAGAAATTGGAAAATCAAAGTTCCCCTATTTAAAAAGGTCACCAACTTTTAGACAAAGTATAATTTAAGAACAGTTATCACTATTAATCTACACTGATAGATATAGTACCATGCAGTCTTGGGTAGGTGTCTTTTATAGAAATCCAAATAATTAATCTTGTTCGAAGCATCTAAATACCTGAAAATTCAGAAACATTTATAACAACTTTTAATTTGAAAACCAAGAATTTGGCAATTTATTTGAAAGCTTTCTCTATTGCTCAATGCTTGAAATAACTTTATTGTTTAACACGTTACTTTGCAGTGCTTAAATAGATTAAGTGCTGTAAAATCAGTAGGGGAAAAAAAATCCAGCTGGACAGTAGCACCTAAGAAACAGTTTTCTATTGACTGTGTCTTCTTGTCCACTGAATTCTATGGAAGTGAAAATTGGGTGAGATGTTTAATAGCTAGTGTGAAACAGCTAACTTTGCACTCCCATCACAAATTAATTTCTACCCCAAGGTATTTTTAATTGGACTAGCATATCAGTTTTGAATGAATTCATACTATGACCCGTGAAAGATGTACTATATAGAGTCTTTATTTTTAGGATTTGACAAGTAATGTTCAGTGGGATAAAAATTCATTGTATATTGTTATCGAAATGAGTGGGATTGTTTTGTGAAGTATATTATAGTTGAAGTTTAACATATAATGACAACAGGGTCTTGTAAATGTTTATCAGCTTCATAGTTATGGCTTTGAATGTATTGAACTTTTATATTCTTGTGTCTGTAATGTTTCCTTTTTATTCTAGTTCCTGGATTATTGGTTAATATGCTGAATGTATTTGTTTTGTAATTACCCAGCAAATGAGTGAAATAATGATAAACTGTAACATGTTACAAGCTCTTCTTTGTTTACATATTTAAAAGTAAACTCTTGCTCATCTATGTTAATAAATTCCCATACTTTGTGCCTTTTGTTTTCAGTTTGTACTTGTGAATTATTTCCAAGCCTATTTCATTCCTTGTACTCAGTGGAGAAGAATTGTGTGGAATCAATCCACAAATATTTCCTGTCATAGTATGTTCACATTTTGATGTTGATCACTCTCATCTATTCAAATTTCCAATCAGAATATGACGTTTGGACACTATTTTTGAGTGTAATTTCAAACAAAATGAAAGCTGCTATTATTTCATCTTGCCAAACAAGACTCTGAATCCAAAGAAATTGAGAATATTGTATTTTGAAATGTCTTCATTCACTCACTCACCTTGTTTGAATATGTGTTTCGATTAGATTAGGTTCCCTACAGTATGGAAACAGGCCCCTTGGCCCAACAAGTCCACACTGATCCTCTGAAGAGTAACTCACCCAGACCCATTCCCCTACTGTATATGTACCCTTGACCATGGGAAATTTTGCATGACCAATTCGCCTGACCTGCACATCTTTGGATTGTGGCAGGAAACCAAAGCACCCGAGGGAAGCCCATGCAGACATGGTAAGAATGTGCAAACTCCACACAGACAGTCACCCGAGGTGGGAATCAAACCCAGGTCCCTGGAGCTGTGAGGCAGCAGTGCTAATCGCTGAGCCACTGTGCTGCCCCAAATGTTTCCAGAACCTATTCTGTGCTTATTCCAAATTTGACATTTGGTGCCAAGTGTATTGCTGCATGCATTGGATTTCCATTGCTTGGTGCAATAATAGAATCTGTACAGTGTCGAAGCAATAGGTCCATCAAGTCCACACATTCCCTCTGAAGGGCATCCCACCCAGATCCATCCCCGTAACCCTGCATTCCGCATGGCTCACCACCTAGTCGGCACTCTACACTATGGACACTTTGGCATAGCAAATCAACCTAACCTGAACATCTTTGGACTGAGGGAGGAAACCCGAGCACCCAGTGGAAACCCACTCAGATGCTGGGAGAATGTGCAAAGTCCACTCAGATAGTCACCTGAGACTGGAATCAAACTGGAGTCTCTGGAGCTGTGAGGCAGCAGTGCTAACCACTGAGCCACTGTGCCGCCTGGTGTGTCAGTTTTAATGTTTATCACAATCTTGTATTCTAAAGGCCACACTTGCTGACACCCAGGAGCTTGCACACTAGCAGTGTTATCTCTCAAATATATATTTTAACAAAAAGGTGATCAGTGAGCTCGAATGGCTGTTGTGATAGTGACACCAACAGGGTGGGTTCAATTTCTGCACCAGCTGAGGCTACCATGAACATCTCACCACCTCAATCTCATCCCTTGTCTGAGGTGTGGTAACCCTCAGGTTAAACTTTCGTAATGTGAGCGCAGCCCTCTCAAACTCTGTTGATTTACTGAACCTAGCCTAAAAGTGACAAATATGAACAATGAGAAAAATGCAGTGAGTGAGTAGAGCATTTAAGCAAGGTACAATGTTAAAGTAGAAATTAATTTTAATTTTTAAAAATCAGACTATTATTGTGCATGTATTTGGGCATGTGCAGTTTGCAAACATTGTTAGATCGTTGTCAGCAAGCATATTGTATTCCAAACGCAAAAGCCACTTTAATTAAAGAAAACATTGAATTATTATGGAATAAAAGAGAGTTATAGAACAGTTACAGTGCTGAAGGAAACCACTTGGTCCTTTGTGTCCATGCCAGCTCTCTGTAAGAAGGTTTGAGGTAATCCCATTCTCCCCCCTTCCCTGGAGTTCTGCAATTTCTCTTCAAGTAATTTCCCAATTATCTAATTTGAAAGCCAGAACTCGATCTGCTTCCACCACAATCTGACGCAGTAAATTCCAGATCTGAATCACTTTCTGCATGACACAGTAATTGTTCACATTATCATTGGTTCTTTTACAGTTGATCTTGAATCGGTGTCCTCTGATTCTGGGTTTGGATAGGAAATTGAGATAATACGTATTCTTTCCAATTAATTCATTCATGAGATGTAGGTGCCACTGAGTAGGCCAACCTTTGTTGCCCATCCTGAGTTGGCTCGGTTCTTTTGTAGTCAATGAGTCCTGGAGTGGGAATTAAATCTGGGGCATTCCAGCTCAGATTTGGGGGAGTACCCACTGAGCCAGTCCAGGTATCCTGCACTTCCCAACTGTGATAGTATTCAGACTCAATACCCTTGAAGACCCTCTATTTAAATATGTATTGTAATTTCTGTACTGCATATACAACTGAGCAATGCACTGCTGCCTCAGATTAAGGTGGAGCAAGGTTCAATCAAGGCATTCAAGGGGGAATTGGATTATTATCTGAAAAGGAAGAATCTGTAGGTTTAGATTAGATTACTTACAGTGTGGAAACAAGTCCACACTGATCTTCCAAAGAGCAACCCACCCAGACCCATTCCCTTACATTTACCCTTCACCTTACACTATGGGCAATTTAGCATAGCCAATTCACCTAACCTGCACATTTTTGGACTGGGGGGGAAACCGGAGCACCCGGAGGAAACCCACGCAAACATGGGGAGAATGTGCAAACTCCACACAGACAGTTGCCTGAGGCGGGATTTGAACACAGGTCTTCTGGCGCTGTGAGACAGCAGTGCTAACCACTGTGCCACCATTTATGGAAATAGCATTCGGTAAATTGCTCACTCCAAGAGTCAGTGCAGATTTCATAAGTCAAGTCATCTCCTTCTGAACTGCAAAAATGGCACAGTGTCTCGGTGGTTAGCATTGCTGTCTCACAGCACCAGGAACTGGATTCAATTCCAGTCTTGGGTGACTATGTGGAGTTTGCACATTCTCCCCGTATCCATGTGGGTTTCCTCCAGGTGCTCTGGTTTCGTCCCAAAGTCCAAAGATGTGCAGGTTGTGTGGCTTACCCATGGTTGTTGGAGGGTTTTGGGGAATTTGGGGGGGGGGGGGGGGGGGACACTGTAGGTGGGATACCCTTTGCAGAGTGGCTGTGGGCTGAATGGCTGGCTCTATACTCTAGGGATTCTGTGATCCAATGGGTTTTGGATGTGTGTGGTGCAGAAATCACAGAGGTAAGCCACATTAATTGGTTCAACTTCAAGTGGAGTGAAGAAAACTCTGGAAGAGGTGGGAAAGGTAGAAACCCTGCAGATTTGACCGAGTCAGGAGCCAGGAATCGCTGATGCGGTGATGGGGTGTGAGGTAGAAGCTGACAGGAGTCAAAATCCAATTCCAGAGGTAGGAGTATGACGGTGTGGGAGCCTGGGGAACCAGAAGGAAGAATTTGCATTCCTCTAGACCCTCCATCTGCTATAAAGACATGTGGATTAGGAGCAGGTGTAGACTATTCAGCCCCTCAAGCCCGCTCTCCCACTTAGTAAGGTCATGACTGATCTGATTGATCAACTTCACTTATCAATATATCCCAAATACCCTTTCACTCCTTTATTGGTCAAGAATCTATCTACCTCTGCATTAATAATATTCAGTGAAACTCAATCCACACTTTTTTAGATTAGACTTGTGCTCGAAAAGCACAGCAGGTCAGGCAGCATCCGAGAAGCAGGAAAATCAACATTTTGGGCGAAAGCCCTTCATCAGGAATGGAGGCAGGGAGCCTCCAGGGTGGACAGATAACTGGGGGTTGGGGAGGGTGGTTGGTGGGGGGGGAAGCTGGGGAGTAGGTAGCAAAGAGTACAATAGATGAATGGGGGTGGGGATGGAGGTGATAGGTCA
>NC_057712.1:28280878-28290124 GCF_004010195.1 Chiloscyllium plagiosum
GACCTATCACCTCCATCCCCACCCCCATTCACCTATTGTACTCTTTGCTATCTTCCCCCCAGTTCCCCCCCCGCCCCACTTTGTCCTTGATTGCCAGTTTCTTTCTCACAAAAGGAAACAGCCATTCAATATCCACCCTCTCAAGTCCCCTCATCTCTGTATCAGTTGAGTGATTATTTTTTGAACGGCTTCTCATACAGTTATGTCCTTTTTGTAAATAAGGACACCAAACTATGTGCAATACTCTAGATAGGGTCTTCTCACCGCCATGTACAACAAAGCAAAATATGTTTTTATATTCCATTCCCCTTGTAATTAGCAACAGCATTACATTTGCCTTCTGAATAATTTGCTGTACTGGCAGTCAGCTCAGTTGTCTGGTTTGCAATGACAAGTGAAGCCACCAGCATAGGGACAATTCTCACACCGGTTAAGATTACCATGAAGGAATCTCCTGCCCAAGCTTTCCCCTCACCTGAGGCACGGTGATCTTCAGGTTAAACCACCACCAGTCATCTCCCTTTAATGAAAGAATAGCCTAATGATCCAGTAGGACAATGGCGGCATTGATCTAGCTTGTGAATAATTAAGGCCCCAATGCTAATCTCTGTAGCACTCCACTGCATATATCTTGCCAATTAAAATATACTGATTTATACCTACCTCTTTTCTTGACTTACCCATGCTGTTTGTTAGTTCGTCAAAGATCTCCGATAAATTTGTCAAACACAGTTTCCATTTCACAAAACCACTGACTCTGCCTGTTTGTATTTACTTTTCCCAAGTGCCATGCTATAATCTCCTTAATAAAATATTGCATCATTTTCCCTTTAGCATAGAGGGGTTTGCTATTTTCCAATCTGGTGACACTTTACACGAATCTTGTGAGTTTAGGAAAATTAAAACAAATGCATCAACTTTTCCAGCAGCCACCCTTAAAGAACCTGGGATAAAATCCAGTGTAGGTAGATTTCTCTAATATTCCTATCTCGAAAGTTCCGCCTTGAACCCATTCAAGTGGAGAAAGTGGTCAAGGCTCACAACTCTGGTTTATTAGAATGTTGATAAATTTACCAATGTCTGTACCTTCCCTGCTTTTAAATTATATCAACCCTTACAATGAACTTGCACGTATCAATTCTCTTGCACATTTCGCCAAATTAAAGCAATATCATACTCAAATACTTGGGATGTCTATGCTAACTGGTACTGCGCTATTGGTTCTGCTTTTCCTTTTTTCACATTGGCCACAGCTACACGACTACTGAAAAACACCTCTTAAAATAGTGCCTGAAACCCTCACGCATAACAAATATAGTCACAAAAACACTCCACCCCAAATGTCTGCTCTATCTTTTATAATTTTGTGTTGTCCATTAATATATAAAGGTGATTTTGATGGAAAAGAACCTAGTCAGGTCAGTTTCACTTTAATCAAAAAATGGTTCTCTGGGATTAGCATTTGTGAGCAGTTTAGACACATTCAGATACAATGGTCCTAATCAGTGGGTATATTTACAGTTTGTAAATGAGTACATACAGTATGATCAGCCATCTCTTGAGTCGTGTATTAAAAAAACCACTCTGTATATTTATGTCAGATTTTCCAATATCTTGTGGAATGCTGGGAAGTAAAGTTTGGCCAATTTCTGAAAATTATCCATAACAAAGAGCTTTTGCTTTTAAATGCTGACCTCTTTTAAGTTGAATGCTTTCTTGTTGAGCAATTGGCTACAGGATCGACCCTGACTTTCCAGATCATCTGTCACCTTTAGCCTCTTCTTGGTCTGATGCATGAGCTAATGCACTAATTTTCACTACCAGTTTTAATGTTGAATGCATTCTTTCTGAAAAGCTGCAATTTATACAGTTCATACTATATAATACAGCAGCAATGGTTCACTTCTACCTCTGTGTCAGAAGATATGGAATTAAATCAGAAAACCCAGAAACTTAAGCATATAATTTATACTGACATTTCAGTGCATCTTCAGATGAGACATTAAACCATGGCCTTGCCTTCCCTTGAGTAGAAAGATTATGTGGTGCTTTTCAAGAATTTCCTGGGCAACACTTATCCGTGAGACAACATCAAAATCGCATGATTTGGACATTATTTCCATTGCTGTTCATGGGAGCGAGCTGTGCACAAATTGACTGTAGCATATTTTCTAATTCACTCGTGTGATATAAGAGTTGAATGAATCAGAATTTATTGTCCATCCCTAGTTGCCATTGAGAAGATGACAGTGAGCTTCCTGCTGTAGTCCATGTGCTGTAGGTAGATCCATACTGCCATTACAGAGAGAATTCCCAGGACTTTACCCAACGACACTGACGGATCAGTGATATATTTCCAAGTCAGGATGGCGAGTGGCTTGGAGGGGAACATGCAGGTGGTGGTATTCCAATAAGTCTGCTGCCTTTCTAGATGAAAGAGGGTTTGTAAGGTGCTTTTTAAGAAGTGTTGGTGAATTTCTGCAGTGCGGCTTATAAATGGTATATATTGCTGCTACTAAGTATTGATAGGGGTAAATTTCCTTGACAAACAATAACGACCACCCATCTAAAGTAGCCATCAGTGGACTTTATTTGGCACATTTAGACATCCTGAAGTCATGAAAATTGTTACATAAAGGAATTCTTTCACATTCATCTTGAAAGAACAACAGAATGTAGGATCTGCAAAACTCTACTGAAACCATCAGTCTGAGGAGTTTTGAGAAGATTTGTAGGTAGAGCTTCTGGATGTAGGTTTGCTCGCTGAGCTGGAAGGTTCATTTTCAAATGTTCCGTCACCATACTAGGTAACATCTTCAGTGAGCCTCTGAATGAAGCACTGGTGGTGTAGCCCGCTTTCTATTTATATGTTTGAGTTTCCTGGGGTCTATGATGTCATTTCCTGTGGTGACATCATTTCCTATGGTGATGTCATTTCCTGTTCTTTTTCTCAGGGGATAGTAAATGGGATCCGAGTCAATATGTTTGTTGATAGAGTTCCGGTTGGAATGCCATGCTTCTAGGAATTCTCGTACATGTCTCTGTTTGGCTTGTCCTAGGATGGATGTGATGTCCAAGTCAAAGTGGTGTCCTTCCTCATCCGTATGTAAGGATAGCAATGAGAGTGGGTCATGTCATTTTGTGGCTAGTTGATGTTCATGTATCCTGGTGACTAGCCACCAGGAACCCTAGGAAACCCAAACATATAAATAGAAAGCGGGCTACACCACCATTGCTTCATTCGGAGGCTCAATGAAGCTGTTACCTACTATGGTGACGCAACGTCTGAAAACAAACCTTCCAGCTCAGCGAGCAAACCTACATCCAGAACCATCAGTCTGAAATTTGGATCCACTTTCACAATATACAGTGAATATTCTTAATTTCCCTTCCACTCTATATTGATTCCATTAACCTTTTAATAACTGTTGTAACCAGAATTTTTCAATGTTGGAGTGAGCTTACAGATCTGAATTTACTGTTGTAAGGCTATGTTATTCTATGCCTTCAAACTATATTCCATAAAGGGATACTGTCTTCAAGGAAAATATATTATAGCTCTGTCTTGTCTGCTAGCTCAAGAAATTGTTGCAACTAAGTCCAGAGATGTACTATTTTCTTCTCATTTTTCACTCCTGATGTTAGTATAATAGTTATACATTTTTAACAGATTTTTTTCTGAATTCAATATTTACTTCAGTATGCATTAATGCAAAGGAAATTAAGCCAAGCAGGTCTCTTTGAGCTTATCAAAACTGACAAGTTTATTGTAAACTCACTCAAGTTGAAAACCTTTAAAAGATTTTTAGAAGACATATCTAAAAAGTTTTTAAAATCATTCTGAATGTCAAAATTTACATACATACATGCACACACAGTATGCAAGGAAACAAAAGGTACAGTGTGAGGAAAGGTGAAATTGAGTAAAAAGGGTCAAGAAATTTTACAGACTGATGTTTACCCAGTCCAACCCAGAATTTGGTGATTTAGGTACATGTATTCATAATGTGACCCAAAGGCTTGCTAATCAACCTGTAAATCCTCCCAACACATCAATGGCAGGTGCTATGAGTAGAAGAGATCCTAGTCATCCTGTGACAGAAAGAAGGTTGGAGCCTCTACCATCACTATTGATTGCACCAGAATATATTATGTTTAAAAAAATGTTGCTAAAGCATAGGGTGTAGGTTTGCTCGCTGAGCTGTAGATTTGATATCCAGATGTTTGATTACCTGGCTAGGTAACCTCATCAGTGGCGACCTCCAAGTGAAGCAAAGCGATTGTCTCCTGCTTTCTATTTATATGTTTGTCCTGGATGGGGTTCCTGGGGTTTGTGGTGATGTCATTTCCTGTTCGTTTTCTGAGGGGTTGATAGATAAAGCAACTTGGACTCCCTGAGTGAAGTGTAACATACATGCACTGTGTAGTACAGCCATATGTTGTGTGTGTTGTGAAAGGAACATGAAAGGAACTGCAGACGAGTTAATTTATTATATTTGGAATTTAAGATGGTAATTTTAAAGGAATTTCAGAAAAAAAATTGTATACAGCAGTGAATGCTGCATCCAGAATTTTTAGATTGGAAGTATTTTACACTTATTTAAAACTATATTGTGTGATTGTATTTTCAGATCTCTTTGATGTCAATTTTTTAAAAATCTTGAAATTGGACCTCAGTATAAATTACCAAATCTATTAGAAATGTTTTGGATTTCTTGTCCTTACCGAACCTTACCAAAGCCATGATGTTTGCACCCATCACAATGCCATTCCATTCCATCACCCTTCCAGCCTAGACTACATCAGAATCTCTGAATCTTGCCATCTTAATTAACATGAAACTGAGCTCTGACTTCATATCTTCAACATCATAAAACTCTTTTTTAATCTGCCTTTACCCTGCCCCAATTGCCTGCTGCTGACACCCATATTCATGCTTTTATTACTTCCCAGATTCTACTCTCCCAGTGTTAGCCTGGCTGTGCATATCTCATTTCTTTCACTCCAGCTTTGGTGGCTATACCTTTCGTTGTTCATAAATTTCTTCCATAAACCTTTTGACCTCTCTCAGCCACTCCAAAATTACCATTTTAGTCACCTGTCATAATTTCACTTCTTTGACATTTTTTGTTTAATGTTTAAGCTCCAGTGAAGCTGATTGAGATATTCCCACCTATTTTAAATTGAAATCTATGAGGTGACTGTTAAATGATAATTTTTGTCTCTGTGTTGGCTGCCTCGTGTAACTTATAAATATAAATAAACCGCTGAGTCATTTTCCTGAATTTGTGTTCATGCACTTTATAATTTACTTTGTAAATGATTAGATTAAATTAAATTACATTACAGTGTGAAAACAGGCCCTTTGGCCCAACAAGTCCACACCGACCCGCCGAAGCGCAGCCCACCCATACCCCTACATTTACCCCTTACCTAATACTACGGGCAATTTAGCATGGCCAATTCACCTGACCTGCACATCTTTGGACTGTGAGAGGAAACCGGAGCACCCAGAAGAAACCCACGCAGACACGGGGAGAATGTGCAAACTCCACACAGTCAGTCGCCTGAGGCGGGACTGTGGTTCAAGATGTAGTGGTTCAAAAGGTAGATACCAAACGCCTTCTTCACTATCCTATCTACATGCGACTCCACTTTCAAGGAGCTATGAACCTGCACTCCAAGGTCTCTTTGTTCAGCAACAAGGGCAACAAGGAATTGGCCAGCTGGCCAGCTAGCAGTGCCCATGTACCATTAATTAAAAAATATCACCTATTGCAAAAACCTGAGAGAATCTCAGATAAAACTCTCACCAATTTTTATTTACCAGTTTATGTTTCTCTATCCAAGATATGGTTTTTGCAGAAACAGACCATGCTTTGCTACTAAGTTATTGACATGTTAAAATAAAATTAAGGATCCATTGTTCAATATTTTATTACATAAAAAAGGAAAAAAAACTGTTACTTCTTTTATTCTCTTTCCAATTTAAAATGTTTGCCATAAGCATTAATTTAGGATTAGCCGCCATACAAATGATCCTGCAGCGATTATGAAGATATATTTCACCACTGGCTTGACTTTGCCATGATCAATATACACATGTCATCTGATGACACTAGGTAAGCCCGTGTACTCATCACAGGTCTAGAGTTCTTGCACCGACATAGCTACTTTTAAAATCCTGAATTGAGGAGTTGAGAAAGAATATATTTGTTGTTATTTTCTTGGTGTATACAATCCTGCACACTGATCATAGATGGTGCTGAAGGATAGTTTTATTTCTTGTAGGTTCTTGTAATTAAATTGTTTGGGTAGAAAGAAGCCAAGGTCATACAGGTTCTATCTTTTAATGTGACTATGTACTACAGATGATGGGTCTGCAGATCATAATCAATGACTGAACATCTGCAAAGCTTGAATATTGGGATTACTCATTTCCGTCGCAATTTTCTTTTGTTTAGTTATAGAATCATAGAGTGTACAGCATGGAAACAGACCCTTCAGTCCAACCCGTCCATGCTGACCAGATATCCCAACCCAGTCTAGTCCCACCTGCCAGCACCCGGCCCACATCGCTCCAAACCCTTCTATTCATATACACATCCAAATGCCTCTTAAAAGTTGCAATTGTACCAGCCTCCACCACTTCCTCTGGCAGCTCATTCCATACACGTAGCACCTTCTGCATGAAAACGTTGCCCCTTAGGTCTCTTTTATCTCTTTCCCCTCTCACCCTATCCATGTCCCTCATAATTTTGTTAACATTGATAAGGTCACTCCTCAGCCTCTGACGCTCCAGGGAAAACAGCCCCAGCCTATTCAGCCTCTCCCTATAGCTCAAATCCTCCAACCCTGGCAACATCCTTGTAAATCTTTTCTGAACCCTTTCAAATTTCACAATATCTTTCCGATAGGAAGGAGTCCCGAATTGCACGTAATATTCCAACCAATTGTCTAACCAATGCCTAACCAATATCCTGTACAGCCGCAACATAACCTCCCAACACCTGTACTCAGTACTCTGACCAATAACAGAAAGCATACCAAACGCCTTCTTCACTATCCTATCTACATGCGACTCCACTTTCAAGGAGCTGTGAACCTGCACTCCAAGGTCTCTTTGTTCAGTAACACTCCCGGGGACCTTACCATGAAGTGTATAAGTCCTGCTGTGATTTGCTTTCCCAAAATGCAGCACCTCGAATTTATCTGAATTAAACTCCATCTGCCACTTCTCAGCCCATTGGCCCATCTGGTCATGATCCTGTTGTAATCTGAGGTAACCCTCTTCGCTGTCCACTACACCTCCAATTTCGGTATCATCTGCAAACTTAATGACTATATCTCTTATGCACGCATCTGAATCATTTATGTAAATGACAAAAAGTAGTGGACCCAGCACCGATTATTGTGGCACGCCACTGGTCACAGGCCTCCAGTCTGAAAAACAACCCTCCACCACTACACTCTGCCTTCTACCTTTGAGCTAGTGCTGTATCCAAATGGCTTGTTCTCCCTGTATTCCATGAGATCTAATCTTGCTAATCAGTCTCCCATGGGGAACCTTGTCGAACGCCTTACTGAAGTCCTTATAGATGACATCTACCACTCTGCCCTCATCAATCCTCTTTGTTACTTCCTCAAAAAACTCAATCAAGTTTGTGAGACATGATTAACAATTCACAAAACCATGTTGACTATCCCTAATCAGTCATTGCCTTTCCAAATACATGTACATCCTGTCCCTCAGGATTCCCTCCAACAACTTGCCCACCACTGACATCAGGCTCACTGGTCTATAGTTCCCCGGCTTGTCTTTACCACCCTTCTTAAACAGTGGCACCACGTTAGCCAACCTTCAGTCTTCTGGCACTTCACCTGTGATTATCGATGTTACAAATATTTCAGCAAGAGACCCAGCAATCACTTCTCTAGCTTCCCACAGAGTTCTAGGGTACACCTGATCAGGTCCTGGGAATTTATCCGCTTTTATGAGTTTTAAGACATCATGTACTTCTTCCTCTTTAATATGGACATTTTTCAAGATGTCACCATCTAGTTCCCTACATTCTATGTCTTCCATGTCCTTTTCCACAGTGAACACTGATGCAAAATACTCATTTAGTATCTCCCCCATCTCCTGTGACTCCACACAAAGGCCATCTTGCTAATCTTTGAGGGCCCCTATTCTCTCCCTAGTTACCCTTTTGTCCTTAGAGTATTTATAAAAATCCTTTGGATTCTCCTTAACCTTATTTGCCAAAGCTAGCTCATGTCCCCTTTTTGCGCTCTTGATTTCCCTCTTAAGTATACCCCTACTGCCTTTACACTCTTCTAAGGATTCACTTGATCTATCCTGTCTACACCTGACATATGCTTCCTTCTTTTTCTTAACCAAACCATCAATTTCTTTAGTCACCCAGTCTTTCCTTTCACCGTAACAGGAATATACTCATTTCTGAAGGCTTCCCATTTTCCAGCCATCCGTTTACCTGCAAACATCTACCCCCAATCAGCTTTTGAAAGCACTTGCCAATACCATCAAAATTGGCCTTTCTCCAATTTAGAACTTTTAGATCTGGTCTATCTTTTTTCCATCACTACTTTAAAACTAATACAATTATGGTCGCTGGCCCCAAAGTGCTCCCCATCTCAGTCACCTGCCCTGCCTTATTTCCCAAGAGTAGGTCAAGTTTTTGCACCTTCTCTAGTAGGTACATCCACATACTGAATCAGAAAAATGTCTTGTACGCACTTTACAAATTCCTCTCCATCTAAACCCTTAACACGATGGCAGTCCCAGTCTATGTTTGGAAAGTTAAAACCCCCTACCATAACCACCCTATTATTCTTACAGATGTATTTCCGGGAATATCCTCCCTAACTACAGCAGTAATACTATCCCTTATCAAAAATGCCACTCACCCTCCTCTCTTGCCTCCCTTTCTGTCCTTCCTGTAGCATTTGTATCCTGGAACATTAAGCTGCCAGTCCTGTCCATCCCTGAGCCATATTTCTGTAATTGCTAATAATATCCCAGTCCCATGTTCCTAACCATGCCCTGAGTTCATCTGCCTTCCCTGTTAGGCCCCTTGCATTGAAATAAACACAATTTAATTTATTAGTCCTTCCTTGTTCTCTGCTTTGTCCCTGTTTGCCCTGAGTAGCTTGTTTCTGTTCTCAACTGTACCAGTCTCAGATTGATCTCTTTCCTCACTATCTCCCTGGGTCCCACCTCTACCT
>NC_057712.1:28294055-28295451 GCF_004010195.1 Chiloscyllium plagiosum
CCTGACCACTGTTAGGAAGTCTGTACATAACTCCCATTATGGTTTTTTTGCCTTTGTGGTTCCTCAATTCCACCCACACAGACTCCACATCATCCAACGCTATGTCATTCAGTGCCATAGATTTAATTTTGTTCTTAACTAACAAGGCAACCCCACCCCCTCTGCCCACCTCCCTGTCTTTTCAATAAGTTGAAAATCCTTGGAACCTGACGTACCCTCATTGCATTACAGCCAGTCTCAATACCAGAAACTTGGCTGTTCGTGCTACGTTCCCCTGAGAATCCATCACCCCCTACATTTTCCAAAACAGAATACCTGTTTGAAATGGGTGTAGCCACAAAAGACTTCTGCATTAGCTGCCTACCTCTCTTACCTTTCCTCGAGTTAACCCATCTGTGTGACTGTATCTGAGATTTTTGCCCCTTCCTACAACTGCCATCCATCACACACTGTTGCTGTTGCAAATTCCTCATTGCTTCTAACTGTCTCTCCATTCAATCTAATAAGATTCGCAACCAACAGCATTTATGGCACATATAATCTGCAGTAACCCTTAAACTCTCATTAAACTCCCACATCTGACAAGAAGCACATATCACTCTACTTAAGGCCATTTTTGCTTCTTCACAATCTACAGACCCAGAAAATAACACTGTCTTATTCCTCTACATGCACTGCCCCCGGTTAAATTAATAGTTATGGCTTATATTTTAAGTTTAATCAAGAGACATATATCCAAAAACATACAATCAAGAAAGAACCCACTCTACTCACTACTACAGACTTCTGTTGATTGATTAGATTTTAAAAACTCTGTTTTAATACACCCTCCTCCTCTGCACCTACCCATTGCAAAATTACTCTTGACATTGATTAAAATATTGGCTCCCCTTCCAGAGATGTATCAGATCACATCCATGATATCAAGGACAATGTCTGCTGTGCTTGATATGTTGGCATCATCACTTATATGATGCAGACATACTTAATTGTCAGTAGAAGACATAAAAATTGTGACACATGTTTTATGACAGGGACTTGGATCTATTCTAGATAGCCCTATGAGGACATTGTTACTTAAATTGCATCAAAACAGTATTCTGTCCAATGCCATAAGGTCTGTAGTTCACATACAAAGGCAACATATTGATGCTCCCATAAAGACTGAGGACATCAGTTGAAAGCTAATTGGGATCACACATAGATAGCTGAAGCAAGGTCACATGGTCTCAAATACATAAACACCACTATGTGCAGTTGTTGAGGATATATTTGCTGAACTGGGAATTCGGTTTGCAGACATTTTGTCCCCTTTCTAGGTGACATCTTCAGTGCTGTGGGGCCTCCCGTGAAACGCTGCTGTACTGTGTCAATTGGAATTCTTTTGGTTTTGTTC
>NC_057712.1:28295951-28301038 GCF_004010195.1 Chiloscyllium plagiosum
TACTTTTTCACTGAGAATCTGTTTCATTGACAAAGAGTTAACAAAGTATGGTAATGTAATCTGCAATATTTTAAACTCTGTTAAAACAATAGAGGCTGATTGTGGAAAATTTTCCACTTTGTGAATAAAACAAAGGCTGTGTGCAAATAGCAGCTCATCACTCCCAACAAGTACCTCAAAGCACTGTTATGATCCTTGTCGAAACACTAACTTTTAAGAGGAGATATAAATTTTCTGGTAATCTATGGTAATTATAGAACAACATTTCACATCTTAAGATGTTTACAGTAACCCTATTACTGGTTGCATTTGATGGATTGAATGACAGAAGTTTGTTCTTGAACCACTTATTCTCTGAGTAGCTTCTTTTTAAATAGGCTTGACCTAATTTGGTTTCTCTTGATTGTTCACTGTATCTCCATTTGTTATTGAGAATATGTTGAGGCCAAGACTTGAGTGCTACCTCCAAAGTGAGAAGTGTTGACTGTAAATCATGTATACTTTCTCAACTCTTATGCTCTTTCATTTCAGAGTTGCTTATTGCATATCCCCTTTAATGTTGATAGTTATGCCACCTGCACCATGTAGTAGCAGTTCTTTGGGCTATCATGTCGGCTTCTTCAGCAATGGGTGTGTCTTTAATCTGAGTATAGTAATATTTGCAATTGTATTAAGTCTAAAATTACTTATATGTCCATTGAAATAAAAAATAGTTTTGTCAAAATTGAGTTAGTTAACTTACTGATTTCTCCAAGAAATGCCTTGGATATATTTTCCAGTTCTAGTAGTTCTACTGTATTAATGTCTTTTGTGAATGGACATTTTACTTTTTGCTGTTTAACTGTATCCTACTTTTGCACATTTTCTGCCAGTAACCTACAGTTTTACAGTTCTAACATTCCTTTGTTATGCTTGGGTATTGCATAAGCTTCTGCCACTTTTTTTGTTCCACAACATTGACATGGCTTTTAGTATCTGCTGTATGGCCTTCTCTTTGCATTAGCTTGTCAAGTATGTCTTTAGGGAGTTTACACCTTAGAAAGTGGATGGATTTTGGTGTTCTCCTGTGATAAGATTGTTCATCTCCTCTCGGGATTCATCTGTGAGATTCCTGATTTCTACTTCAAATACAATTTCTCTCCAAAGCCAGAGCCTCTTTGGATTGTAACAAATCTGACAAAGACTTATTAATATTTCCAACAACAGTTCTGTATCTTACAAATCATGATTTCAAAGTTCCATGTTCACGGTGTTTCACTGATCTGTCATTAATTAATATCATAATTGAAATAATGTGTAGCTTCCTCTGGATACTGTTAAATCATGTTTTTTAGATTCCCTACCGTGTGGAAACAGGCCCTTCGGCCCAACAAGTCCACACCAACCCTCTGAAGAGTAACCCACCCAGATCCATTTCCCTCTGACTAATTTACGTAACACTATGGGCAATTTAGCATGGCTAATTCACCTGACCTGCACATCTTTGGACTGTGGGGGGAAACTAGAGCACCCGAGGGAAACCCACGCAGTCACTGGGAGAATGTGCAAACTCCACACAGACAATCAAGCCTGGGTCTCTAGTGCTGTGAGGCAACAGTGCTAACCACTGAGGCACTGTGTCGCCCCAAGAATGGTCTTCAAGAATTTTCTTTGTTCTCTTTTCTTTGGTCCAACTCGTCCATACTGACCAGATATCCTAAAAATCTAGTTTCATTGGGCAGCATTTGGCCCATCCTATTTATATACCTATTCAGATGCCTTTAAATGTTGTAATTGTACCAGCCTCTGCCACTTCTGGTAGCTTATTCCATACATATACACCACCCTCTGCCCCTTAGGTCCTTTTTAAATCTTTCCCCTCTCACCTTAAACCCATGCTCTCTAGTTTTAAACTACCCACCCCAGGGAGAAGATCTTGGCTATTCACCATATCCATGCCCTTCATGATTTTATAAACGTCTATAAGGTCACCCCTCAACCTCTGATGATTCAGGAAAAATAGCCCCAGTCTGTTCAGCCTCTGACTACAGCTCAAACCTTCCAACCCTAGCAACATCCTTGTAAATCTTTACTGAGCCCTTTCAAGTTTCCCAACATCCATCCTAAAGCAGGGAAACCAGAATTGCATGTAATTTTCCAAAAGTGGCTAACCAATGTCCTGTACAGCCACAACATGACCTCCCAACTCCTATACTCAATGCACTGACCAATAAAGGCAAGCATACCAAACACCTTCTTCACTATCCTGTCTACCTAGGACTCCACTTTCAAGTATCTTGAAGAATTTATTTAAAAATATCTGCTTTCTTTTATATTTTGGCCATCGGTGATGTCATTGAATACAATTGTGCATTTTCCTGTTCAGCTTCTTGTAATCAGATGAAACATTTAAATTTGAAGCAATTCTTTACTTTAAGAACTGCATTGTCCAAGATGCCTAATCTTGTATTCTGTTTGGACAATAAGGCCATAATAGCCTTTTCTCACCTTCTGGTAAAGAACAGGATTTCTCAACTTCTGAGCAGGATAAAGCTTTCCCACATTTTCATGAGTGAAATGGACACTTGCCTGTTTTTTTCACTCTAAAACACTTTCCACATGGCCTGTTCCACATTTTTCCAAATAGACTTTGTGGCTATGGACCTGATTTGCTTCCTGCCAAAATTATGATTTCAGTTATTGATTTCCTGTTCTTACCAGTCTTAAAAGTTTTCTGTTAAACTTTGGGTTCTTTATCTTTAGAAGTAACACTACTAAATCTACTTTGTGACAGTCATCATGGCACAGCCTTGGCATAAGTTAAAGCTATTGCCTTTGACTTCACTATTGTAGTCATCATCATAGTGGGTACTCAATATGGTGGCGATACTCATTGTAAATGGTGAGTACTCCTTTCTTATTGTGTATCTTTTGCAGACTACTCCTTTACACCATTAAATATTTACCCCTTGTCTCACAACGATTTTTAACATTACTCATAATGATCCAAAAGAGTTACTTGCCAGATAAACCTCAAAATTACCTCTTCCAAGGATTCTGTAACTGTGAATTGAATGTGAATAATCTTTTTAAACTCTTACTAGTCCACTGCTTCTCCTGAGCCTCTTGCCAGTTCTGAAGTAAACGTTTCAGACTGCAATGCTGTTTCTACCTGTTACTCTCTTCACAAGCTGTGCTGACTGTTTGTTTGTTCAAGTGTTTGCAACTGCTGACTGTGTCAGTGATTCTTGAAACAGGAAAGCCTTTCCCCTTCACTGTTTGATCATGCAGCATTGCCCTCTAAAAAGGGCACAGCTTGTCACTGGCCATTTGGGTGTTTCCTTTCTTCCTGGTAGTGGAAATCGGATAGAGTTGTTCACCTTGTGTCTTTCACCATGTCTCACTCCTGCGCGCACACACAACATGAGTGTTGGGGAAATACAACAAAAAGAAAAAAAATAACCAGGGGATAAATATAATCAGGAAGTTTACAATCTCCTCAGTTGAGGGGACTGACTCTGTGCTAGCTGGGCCATAGGTAGTGTGTTCCTGCCAAAACAAAAAAAAACAGGAAAGCCTTTAAAGCTATAAACTCATTCAGTCTTCTGGAAAATGTCTCTCCTGGGACGAGTAAGGTTTTTTCACCATTTCACCTTGTAGTATTAAACAATGAGGTCCACTGTTAATCACCATGTTGTATTTGCGGGTGAAGGATGCTACCAGTAATCTTCCTTCCTTGACTGGGTCCAAGACCCTTTTTAAACCACCATGGATCAACAATGAGGAAGTCTGAAAGAAATCAGCCTTTCTCTTATACAAGATGTGGTCTATTGCACGATAATAATAGAAATATAGGAAGTCAAAGCAGGACAAGGCCATTCTATTTGGTCATGGCTTATTCTCCAATTCAGTACCATGTTCCTACTTTCTTTCCATTCCACTAGATATACTTCTTAGAGCCAAATGTATCAAACTTGTTCTTTAAAACATTCAATGTTTTCACCTCAATTGCTTTCTGTGATCGGGGCTCCACAAGGTCACCACTCTCCTCCTCTCATTCCTTACGAGCCTATCCTAAACTGTGATCCTGGTCCTGGACTCCCTTGTTATCATGCATATCTTGCATTTACTCCTGCCTAGTCCTGTTAGAATTTTATTGGGTCCCATGAGATTGCCCCTCATTCTTCTGAGCACCATGAATAGACCCCTAACCAATCCAGTCTCTTTTCATGCTTCAGTTCTGCCATTGCAGGAATCAATCTGGTAGATATTAGCTTGTTACTAAGAGTATGAGGGAATCTATGATTATTGATCTTCACTCCATAAGAACCTAACATGTTTGGCCGTATCCACACCCAAGCCTTTATGATACCATCATATTACCTGGAACTTAATACAGTCTCCATCATTTACCCTTTCAGAACCATTATGTTATACAGCATCACACAACAAAAAGAAATTATTGGAACATTCTTTTTCTACAAAGATACTAGAATAAACAGCCAGGATATCTCCCAAATAAAGTTGCAAGAAGAGACTTGGAGTCAGTTACTTTCAATTGGTAAACAATTACATTAAAGAGAAAATGAGGTCTGCAGATGCTGGAGATCAGAGATGGAAATGTGTTGCTGGAGAAGCTCAGCAGGTCAGGCAGCATCTAGGGAACAGGAGAATCGACGTTTCGGGCATTAGCCCTTCTTCAGGAATGAGGAAAGTTTGTCCAGCAGGGTTCCCTAGATGCTGCCTGACCTGCTGCGCTTCTCCAGCAACACATTTCCATCTCTAGCTCATCACATACAAAAGATGGTAGCAATGTGAATACGAGTTGGCCGATATGGTGGCTCAGGGGTTAGCACTGCTGCCTCACAGTGGTAGGGTCCTGGGTTCAATTTCAGTCTCAGGTGACTGTCTGTATGGATCTTGAGAATCCCCATGTCTACATAGATTAGATTACTTACAGTGTGGAAACAGGCCCTTCGGCCCAACAAGTCCACACCGCCCCGCCGAAGCGCAACCCACCCATACCCCTACATATACCCCTTACCTAACACTATGGGCAATTTAGCATGGCCAATTCACCTGACCTGCACATCTTTGGACTGTGGGAG
>NC_057712.1:28301505-28313830 GCF_004010195.1 Chiloscyllium plagiosum
CTGGGATAGAAATAGAAAGGTCGAGGAAGGGGAGGGATTAATCTGAGACTGTCCAGGTGAATTTGAGGTCGGGGTGGAAGGTGTTGGTGAAGTGGATGAACTGTTCAACCTCCTCGTGGGAGCACGAGGCGGCGCCGATACAGTCATCGATGTAGCGGAGGAAAAGGTGGGGGGTGGGGCCAGTGTAGTTGCGGAAGATGGATTGTTCCACATATCCTATGAAGAGGCAGGCATAGCTGGGGCCCATGCGGGTGCCCATGGCTACTCCTTTCGTTTGGAGGAAGTGGGAGTCCACATATCCTACGAAGAGGCAGGCATAGCATTATCCAATCCAAAACTGTGATTGTCCTCTTTAAGGCAAGGAATGGTAGAGATAATATGATTGAAAAAAAGAATCAAAATTGTCAATGGTTTTGATAGTGTGACTAAGGAACATAGAACAGTACAGCAATGGAACAGGCCTTTCAGCCCACAAGGTTGTGCCAAATTAAACTAATCCCTTCTGCCTGCCCATGCTCCACATCCCTCTATTCCTTGCTTATTCATGTGTCTATCTGAAACCCCTTAATATCCCTATCGTATCTTCTTCCACCACTACCCCTCGCAGCGCATTCCAGACTCCTATCACTCTGTAGAAAAAACTTGCCCCTCACCTTAAGTGCATTCCCCGTAGTATTAGACATTTCAACTTTGGGAAAAAAGGTTCTGACTGTCAACCCTATCTATGCCTTTCATAATCTTATAAACTTCTATCAGGTCTCCCCTCAGCCTCTGCTGCTCCAGAGCAAACTATCCTTGTTTATTCAGCCTCTCCTTATTGCTCATATCCTCTAATCCTAGCAGCATCCCAATAAATCACTTCTGCACCCTTTCCAAAACCTCCACATCCTTCCTGTAAAGTGGTGACCAGAATTGAACGCAATATTCTAAGTGTAACCTAATCAAAGTTTTATGAAGCTGCCTCCTCACTTCCTGACTCAATGCCCCCTCCAATAATGGCAAGCCTTATTTACCATCCTATCTACTTGGCCAGCGCCACACCTTTCAACTCTATCAATTTGTGTGACCACTGCCAGGGAAATATGGACTACGGCCCCAAGATCACTCTGTACATCAATGCTATTAAGGGTCCTGTAATTAACTATATATTTTCCCTTAATATTTAACCTCCCAAATTGCAAGTCTTGTACTTGCCCGGATTAAACGCAATCTGCCATTTCTCTACCCATATCTGCAAGTGATCTATATCTGGGCGTGATCTTTGACAACCTTCTAAACTATTCACTACTCTCCTGAACTTTGTGGTGTCTGCAAACTCACTAACCCACCCAGGAGTAACAATGTCAGCTGGCAAAGTTGCCTGTGACCAAAGGAACAGAAATTTACACTAGCCAACAAAAGAATTAATGGGAAAGTTAAGTGTTCTTTACACAGCATGGTGGTGGGAATAGATTGAAATAACTTTCAAAAGAGATTTTCAAAAAAACAGGGAAAGAGCTAGAGAGTGGGAAAATATTTCATCAACCAGCAGAGGCATGGTGGACCAAATGGCTTCTGGTGATGAATTATTTCATGTGGATCTGGTCTACTTGGATTTTGAAGGTCTCAGCCTTGACTTGTGTAATGAATAGCAACTAGCATAGCACAGCGGAGCACTACCACTGCTGTTTCCTAACCAGCTGGAAAGTACGTGAGTGGACATTGAGTGCAAGACAAGGTTCAGTCATGACATGTCCTTTGATCAAACAGTTTGCTCACATGCACTCTGGTCAGTTAATCTGAAGAGTGGTATTGCAGCAAAAGTAAACACCTTAAACACAAAACAAGTAAACATCTGGCTTCAGCACTGTACGTGGGCCAACAATTCTATTCAAACACCCGTTCTTGTGCTTATCGATTGACCTAAATCAATTTGTTGCAAAACAAATTAAATTTTGGACACTTGTTCTAAATTTTTGGCTGCTAGTGGCTCTGTATCAGCAAAATCAAGGTGTCATCCAGGGAGTCAGTTCTAGACACCAGCTGGCTGCTTAGATAAACTCTATAAATCACTGGACTAGCTCCTGGCAAATACTCCAAATCCCTATTACTGGAGATGAATGCATCAATCATGCCTGGTGACAGTATGATATCAATGTTAGGGAGATGATATTGTTGTAATGCCGTTGGATGAATAAGCCATTAACCTAGACTCTGGGAGCATGGCTTCAAATCCCACCATAGCTGCAGAAATTGGAATTCATCTACAAAGACTAGCTAAACCCCAAATAGGGATGGTTCATTTCCTTCACAAGAGGAACAATAGTCAATCAGATGAATTTTCACAGCAATCAATAGCTTGTGAAGGAAATAAACAATCCCTATCTGAGGTTTGGCTTATATGTGATTCCAGATCCACAGCAATGTGGTTGACTGTCAACTGCCCTCTGAAATAATCCGGCAAGCAACTCTGTTCAAAGGAGTTTAGAAATGGGTAACAACTGTTGGCCTTGCTAGTGATGCACACTTTTCATGAAAGAATAAAAAAAACCTAACTTGTATAATGTAATTACTTCCTGACCACAGTATTCTGCTGGAGATATCACTCCACAGTTATTGCAAGAAATCATGAATTCTCTTTGCCGCAGTAGGTGGAGACTCAATTTAAATTTGCTCCATAAATAGACTGCTTTACTGTTTACTTGAAATAGACGGCTGCAAGTAATGTAAGTCCTACTGTACTCCAACTCATTGGCTGACACAATGATGCCAATAGACACTTCATAAATTTTTAACAGTCAGACCCATTAATTTTTATTGCAGTAGGAAGTTAAGAGCTGTTATATTTTGGGGAATTTTCATAACGTATGTACAAAAAGGAGCTAAGTGGAACGTTTGGTTACAATCTAATCGAAAGATATTAAGTCCTATAGCCATATATATTTTTCCTGGTCTGACTGTAATACTGTGAAGGCAAGTTCTAAACAAATGGGCAATTCTATTGTGCACTAGAACAGCATTTCAGTAACTGATAATTCATTCAGATAAATATAGGCTTTATAAAGTTGTTCAAAAGAACTTGATTCTGGAGAGCCTTCTCATTAAGGTTTACACTGCAAATACCAATATGAGACTGAAATGAACAACATGCACTTAAAAAAAATCGAATTGCATGGATGTAGAGAAAAATATGGTAGCAGGACTAATTGGTCAGCTCACTGAAAGAGCTAGTATGTACATCATAGGCTGAATGGCCTCAAGCTAGGCGGTTTTATAATTCTAAATACAAGTCCAGCCAAACAGAATTCTATTATTACTTGGCTGGATTTGAAATTCTCACACCATGACAAGAATGCTCACACCAACGTACAAAATCCCTCTGTCCAGAGTTAGTACTTAAAAAAGCCAGATCTTCTGGTCTTTTTGCCTGGGTACTAGGTCTTCTATGAAACTGAAGGGCAGGATGACTCATTGTCTCAGTTAAGGAAGATGAGAAAATCATGGAAAAATAATGGTATGAAGGATGTAACCATTCAACATGATGACAGTCAAGTGACTGAATTGGAATTAATATTTGTGCAGAGATCCGCCAAGACTGATTCCAAGCCAATGATGAGATTTGATTAGAGGGGGGAATTAATGAAAATGTACTGGAATGCTATTCCTCATATACCTTCCTCAAACGTGTCCTCTACTACGGTGATGGAGTTTTGCACACAACCTACCACAGAGTCTCTGGTGGTTCACTTGTTGCAGTGCCATTTCTACCTGGAGATTTCAGTCTGGTGACTAATACACAATACTCACCCTGTTTCCCGGTCAGGAGTGAAGTTAATCATCATCATCTGGCCTGCAAAGTGACTCTCAATCACTCTCTTACTGAGAGTTGCTTCAACCCATCCTTTTTCTACAGAAATATCTAATTTTTCTGAGTTGTTCTGGCATTTGTTGCTTTTATTCCAAATTTCAAAGACCTGCCATACCTTCTATTTTGCTGCAGTCACTGTTCCCTCTGCCAGTTCCCACAGTTTCAGAGTTTATAGAGTCAGAGAAATGTACAACAGAGTGTTACAAGGGGACATAAATTTAAGGTGAAGGGTGGAAGGTATAGGGGAGATGGCAGGGGTGCAGTCACTGTTCCCTCTGCCAGTTCCCACAGTTTCAGAGTTTATAGAGTCAGAGAAATGTACAGGACAGAAACAGACCCTTCAGTCCAACTCGTCCATGTCGACCAGATATCCCAATCCAATCTAGTTCCACCTGCCAGCACCGGTTCATATTCATATACCCATCCGGATGCTTTTTAAATGTTGCAATTGTACCAGTCTCAACCACTTCTTCTGGCAGCTCATTCCACACAATCTGCGTGAAAAAGTTGCCCCTTAGGACTCTTTTATATCTATCCCCTCTCACCCTAAACCTATGTCCTCTAGTTCTGGACCCTTCCACCCCAGGGAAAAGACCTTATCTATTTACTGTATCCATGCCCCTCATAATTTTATAAACCTCTGTAAGGTCACCCCTTAGGAAAAACAGCCCCAACCTATTCAACCTCTCCATATAGCTCAAATTCTCCAATCCTGGCAACGTCCTTGTCAATCTTTTCTGAACCCTTTCAAGTTTTGCAACATCTTTCCAATATGAAGGAGACCAGAATTACATGCAATATTCCAAAAATGGCCTATCCAATGTCCTGTACAGTCGCAACATGACCTCCAAACTCAATACTCTGACCAATAAAGGAAAGCTTATAGATGGTATAAGAAGTGGAAGTGCAGTGAACAGATAGGAAGATAGCAGTAGACTTCATGAGGATGGCTGGTAGAATGGACACTCGTGGGGAGATAAAATTCAATGCAATAAATGCATTGAGGTGTCCATGGAAAGTGCGTTTGGGCCAGTGATCATCATTCTTAGTTTTCAAGAATAGTTATGGAAAAGGATAGAGGTGATCTAAAAGTTAAAGTGCTAAATTGGAGGAAGGCTAATTTTGATGATATTAGGCAAGAACTTCCAAAAGTTGATGGGGCCAGGTATTTGCAAGTAAAAGGACAGCTAGAAAGTGGGAAGCCTTCAAAAATAAGATAATGAGTCCAGGGACAGTATGTTCCTGTTAGTGTGAAGGCATAGCGGTAGGTATAGGGAATGCTGGATGTCTAGAGAAATTGAGGCTTTGGTCAAGAGAAAGAAATAAGCATGTCAGGTATAGACAGCTGGGATCAAATGAAACCCGAGACGAGTATAAGGGCAGTAAGAGGGGAAAAAAGGGGACATGAGAGAACTTTGACAGATAGGGTTAAGGAGAATCCAAAAGCAATCTACAAATACATTAAGGGAAAAGAGCGACTAGGTAGAGAGTAGAGTCTCTTTAAAGATCAGGAAGGCTGCCCATGTGTGGAACTGCAGTAGATGGGTGAGAGACTAAATGAGGATTTCGCATCTGTATTACTGTGGAGAAGGATATGAAAGGTAGAGAATTTGAGGAAATAAATAGCGTTATTTTGAAAAATGTCTATATTAAAGATGAGGTGGTGCTGGACCTCTTAAAACACATAAAGATGGATGAATCACCAAGATCTGATCAGGTGTACCCTGGAACTTTGTGGGAAGCTGGCGAAGTGATCTCTGGACCCTTTGCTGATATTTGTATCATCAATAGCCAAGGGTGAAGTGCCAGAAGACTGGAGGTTGGCTAACGTAGAACTGTCATTTCAGAAAGGTAGTAATGAAAAGCCAGGGAGCTATAGACCAGTGAGCCTGACATCAGCAGTGGGTAGGGATTCTGAGCAACAGGATTTACATGTATCTGATTAGGAATAGTCAATATGGCTTTGTGTGTGGAAAATTGTGCCTCACTAACGATTGAGTTTCTTGAAGAAATGACGGAGAAGGTGTTAATGGCAGAGCTATATGGATGTCAGTAAGGCATTGACAAGATTCCTCATGGTAGACTGGTTAACAAGGTTGGATCACATGGCATACAGGGAGAACTAGCCATTTGGACTCGAAGCTAAGAGACAGGGGGTGGTTGTAGAGGATTGCTTTTCAGACTGCAGGCCTGTGACCAGCAATGTGTCACAAGGATTGGTACTGGGTCCACTGCTTTTCATCATTTATATAAATGATTTGGATGCCAACATAGGAGGCATGGTTAGTACATTTGCAGGTGATACCAAAATTGGAGGCGTTGTGGACAGTGAAGGTTACCTCAGAGTACAACAAAATCTTTATCAGATGGGCCAATGTGCCAAGGAGTGGCAGATAGAGTTTAAGTTAAATAACTGTGAGGTGCTGCATTTTGGAAAGGCAAATCATGGTTGGACTTATACAGTTAATGGTTGGTATTCTGTGGAGTGTTGTTGAACAAAGAGACCTTGGAGTGAAGGGTCATAGTTCCTTAAAAGCAAAGTCACAAGTGAACAGGGTAGTGAAGAAGGCATTTGGCATTTGTCTCTTAACCTCATTTCCTTGGTTGTAGCATGGTCACAAGCAGAGTTGCCATTTCACTGCAGGAATCCTCTGCTCACATCAGGCAGCCTACTAAGATTAGGAAAAGTCAATGTGTTCCAGGTACCCTTCCTTTCTAAAAGAGACATCCCTGTAAAAGGGAGCTTTCAGCAAAGATCTGAAGGCTGTTGATTATCAGTTTGTTGCACTGAGGAACAAGGTCGGGTACTGCAGTGGAAGATTAGAGTTCCCAGATTTTATGATTTGCCTGAATACCTTCTCCCTTATCCTTACCCCAACCCTCACACACCAGGCCTTGTGATCACATGGACTGCTGCCACAACTAACCCATTATCAGCTATTAATGGTCCCCATTAGCAGCTATTGATTCTCCCAGACTGTCTGCACCCTTTGTCCGTCTAACTGTTGTTCTCTCTCTCTGGGCTTCACCTCCATCTATCGTTTATCCCTCCCCTCTTCTTCCAGTCCATCTTCAGTATATGTACTTTTCCTAGCTATAACCAGTTCTGAAGAACAGTCATTGGATCTGAATTCTAACCCTGCTTTCACTGCACAGATGCTGCCAAACCCACTGGGTTTTCCCAGCAATTTCTGTTTTTGTTTCGAATTTCCAGTATCTGCAGTTCTTTGGATTTTTGTTTTTGTTTTGTAGTACCACACTGTGTTCATTCTGCTCAGAGGACCAGGAAGACCATGTTTCTGATAGGAGCCAGAAACCCTTAACTCAGCAAAAGAGGGGTAGCAGGGGGCTAGGGTAGTGTATGCCCGAGTGTGGCACTATGAACATGGCAGCAATATTCCTGACCTTACTTTGGTAGCCAAAGTGAAGGAATGCATCTACACATTCAAGGGAAACTAGGGATGGTCAATAAATGCTGGCTAGCCAGCGATGCCCATATCCCATAAATGAATTTTTAAAAAAAATTCACCTTATATTGCTCAATCCAACACATGTCTTCACACAGCTAGCCCCAATCCCTAGTACTTAGAACTCACCTCTCACATCCTTCCACTGCATCTCACATACCCCTTGCAATCATGCCAGCAACACACAGAAATCTGGGTGTCTTCACAAACCTCCAGCTTTAGCAAGCAGAGCTCCAATGCATGATGACACAGTCACTGATATTCTGCTGTCCGTCGCTTGTAGAAGCTAATTACTCAATACAAGGTAGATAACGAGATAATGAGTGAGGGAATGTCAATGATCCACTCCTCAGCATCTTAGCGCAGGTGATCCTGAAGATCAAGATTACCAGTGCGCAGAATCTGGTGACTACCAATAATGTCACAGATCCTGGTTAACTGTGAAATGCTGTTTTATGCATCTTCTTCACTGCCTCCTAACCCACATTCTGAAATATGCCATAAAATGGAAATGACTGTTGAAGTGACCGTGAACCTTATGCTTTTCTCCACACCATTATCTTCCCACCCAGTGTCTCATCCCTGCCCATTAACTTATGTTTTTAACTGTCAGACAGCTAAAATCTGTTGGCTATTCAGGCCCTGTGGCGAGACAGATAAGGCAAGGGGCTGAAGAGAGTTTTGTGTAAAATAAACTGCCGCTCAATCTAACATGTAAAAGTCTGCTCAGATGCTGGTATGTGGGAGAAGTGCAATCCAGAATAATAGGGAAATGCAGGATAAGAGGGCATTTCTTGTGCAAACTCCCTGGAGGGGGTACCAATTCTGTTCTGACAAAGTCTATGGGAATAGACAGATGAGGATGCATTCAGATGGTCCCCTCTTTAACTCCTTTTCTGCATGTCCTGCAATGCTGTACAACTAGACACACTTCAACTAATGGTAAAGTCACTATAGTCTTATCAGAACATAAGGCTGCTTTCTCACTAGAGAGAGACAACCGATGGTGGTTTAACCTGAGCGTCACCAAGTCTCAGATAAGCAGAGCGAATGAGAAGGAGAGTCCTTCATGGCAACCTTGGCTGGTGTAGGAATTGAACCCATGCTAATGGCATCACTTTGCATCACAAACCTTCTGTCCAGCCAACTAGTTAACTGACAACCCCATTACCAACACTACAACTATTTCGAAGGCAAGGTTATATATAATTCTTAGCCTTTCTGTCATCAGAAAGTTGAGTGACCCTTTAACTGGCAGCAGAACATGACAGTTCTTCATGCTTGTTGTTTCTGGAGGCAATTACTGACCTATGCTATTTAACTCTGTGATCTGCATGTATTGCTCGCAAGACAAAGCTTTTCACTGTGCCTCAGTACACATAACAATCAATTCAATTCAATTCAATTACAAAGGTCTTCCCTGTACACTGTTGGCCACTATTAATATGTGTGCATCACATCAGTTCATTGACATCTATTGCCTATATTAAGGGATTGTGCCTCATCTTTGTGTTATTCCAATGGGACATATGTCCCTATTTATCTAAGATATCCTGTGTGAGTTTGATCCCCAATGTCCCATGGTTGAATTTAAGTGAGGAGAAAGTGAGGTCTGCAGATGCTGGAGATCAAAGTTGAAACTTTATTGCTGGAACAGCACAGCAGGTCAGGCAGCATCCAGGGAACAGGAGATTCGACGTTTCGGGCACAGGCCCTTCTTCAGGAATGAGCAGAGAGTGTTCAGCAGGAGAAGATAAAAGGTAGGGAGGAGGGACTTGGAGGAGGGGCGTTGGAAATGTGATAGGTGGAAAGAGGTCAAGGTGAGGGTGATAGAAAGGAGTAGGATGGAGGCGGAGAGGTCAACAAGAAGACTGCAGGTCAGGAAGGCGACGTGGTCGACGGTGCCCTCCACCGCATCTCCTCCACTTCCAACTCCCCTCCTCCAAGTCCCTCCTCCCTACCTTTTATCTTCTCCTGCTGAACACTCTCTGCTCATTCCTGAAGAAGGGCCTGTGCCCGAAACGTCGAATCTCCTGTTCCCTGGATGCTGCCTGACCTGCTGTGCTGTTCCAGCAATAAAGTTTCAACTTTGATATCCAAATGAATCCAACAAGAACTGGACCAAGCATATGTGGTACTCATAATCTTCTTCATCCTAAGTATACGCATGATTTTACTACAACTGCTAAGTATTTCATCAGTAATATTTTCAGCAACATAACACAAAACATCGCAGATAAGAAAAACTGCAGCATATTAACATGCCAAATTTCCCCTAAAGTAAATGCATTAAAATTCCATCAAATTTGACAATATTGTTATGTATTTGGCTTTAAGGGGTTAACACGTAGGGGGTTCCATACAACAGCCAAGCAGGGTGAGATCAATAGTTGTGATGTTGAGAAGATATGCTCTTCTTCATTAGGGTAAATAAAACCACAGAAAGTAGACAAAATCAAACACAAAATATTGCTGAGGAAAGGAGTGAACAAAGACAGAAATGGGAACTATTTAAATGTAAATCTATGATTCGCTCCAGTAATAATATCTAACAATATTCAATATCTAGGATCATACCAAAAGAGTACTTTGAAGTATTAAAGGGATTTTCTGCTATCTAGTGATCTCTGAGGCATGAAGTTTCCCTTTCTTGATATGTGCAAGATCAAGACAAACACTAGGCATACAGTAACAGTGATATCACCGCAGGGAGTTGGCAGCCAATTACACTGAAGTATTCTCAAACAGCAAATCAGAAAGTAAAATGCAGTAAAATCTTCTACTCAATTAAAATTTCCACAGAGTAAATACAAATCATCAGTGATACACATGGGATTAAAGTAGCTGAAATATCATAACTTTTTTTTAAATTTGAAAAAAACATTATTGCCATAATAATGGCAAAAAAGCATCCCAGTGATATAACATTAGATTTCTATGAGTAACTATTGAGTTATTAAAATTAAATTGCATTTATATAGTAACTGTTATGGCCACAGAAAGATCCAAAATGCTTTACAGCCAATAAAGTACTTTGGAAGTACAGTCAGTGTTGACACATAGCAGGCAATTTACATGTAGCAAGCTCCCACAAAAAGAAATGCTGTACTAATTATTGAAAAAATATTGACTATGACACCTGGAACAACTTTCTCATCAGTGGTGAGGTTCTGGAACCCACGAGTTCAAAGGGTAATACAGGCAAAAACCATAATCACATTAAAACATGCGGTGGAACAGTCAATGGGTTTAGGAATCAAAATTTGGAGAGTGGGATTAGTGTGACGAGGTATTCATCGACTGGTATGGACATAATGTGCCAGACGACTACCTTCTGTGCATGAAATCTTACTGTGTTTTCTATGTATCTATAACTCTTATTAAAAATAGTGCCATTGGCTCTTCTATGTCTACATTAGAGGACAGACAGGCCTTCACTTAGTAGGCTCTCGTCAAAAAGATAGCAGCTTAAATCTTCCAACTTCCCTCACTGGATTGGAATGTGTTGCTGGAAAAGCGCAGCAGGTCAGGCAGCATCCAGGGAACAGGAGAATCGACGTTTCGGGCATAAACCCTTCTTCAGGAATGAGGAAAGTTTGTCCAGCAGGCTAAGATAAAAGGTAGGGAGGAGGGACTTGGGGGAGGGGCGTCGGAAATGTGATAGGTGGAAAGAGGTCAAGGTGAGGGTGATAGGCCAGACTGGGGTGGGGGCGGAGAGGTCGGGAAGAAGATTGCAGGTTAGGAAGGCGGTGCTGAGTTCGATGGATTTGACTGAGACAAGGTGGGAGGAGGGGAAATGAAATTTTCAGCTCTGATCTCCAGCATCTGCAGACCTCACTTTCTCCTAGCCATAGTGAAGCCACACAGTGTCTAACTCAATGACTCGTCTCTGGTAAATACGAACGTTGTTGATCTCCTCTTGTGTTGAAATCAGAAACAGACATGAAGGTGACAATTGGAAGCCACCCACCCTGCACTGAGACTGAAGCCAGCCGTCTCTGGTTTGATGTTTTCAAGAAAGACCTTTATATCTGCGATGGGAAGATTTGGGTGTCAATCTTACAAGGTAATGCAACAATATCATTAAGGTAGAGATGGATTGTTTGTAGTGCCACCCCTCAGTGAAGTTGTTAATGAATAAATAGAATACATAAAGAAAGAAAGTCACATTTGTATGAACCTCAGCAAGGCTCATTACGGTCAATGAAATTTTTTTTACTCAGCCAATGAAACAGGGCACAATAAGCTCCCACAAACAGCAATATGATAGTTGCCAAGTGACCTGCTTTTGCAATGTTGATTGGTCAGGACTCCAGGGTTAACTCCCTTACTATTCTTTAAAATTGTGCTATGGTATCTTCTCCCTCCACTTGAGAGGATAGAATCATAGAATCCCTACAGTGTGGAAACAGGCCCTTCAGCTCAACAAATCCACACCAATCTTCTGAAGATCCATTCCCCTATCCTATTATCCTATACTTACCCGTGACTAATGCACCTAACCTGAACATTATGACAATTTAGCATGACCAGTTCACGTACCCTGCATGTCTTTGGATTGTGGGAGGAAACCTGAGCACCCAGAGGAAACCCACACAGACATGGGGAGAATGTACTGTCGCCCAACGGTAGAATCAAATGCAATACCCTGGTGCTGTGAGACAGCAGTGCTAACCACTGAGCTACCATGCCAGATAGATGCGACCTTTTTTCTTAACAATTCGCCTCTGACTGCACACCCCTGCTCAGGACTACACTGGGGTATCAACCCAGATTAGAACTTTCTAAAGAGGCATTTTGCCCACAATATTGTAAATCAGCGTTCAGGGTTCAAGTAGTGAGTCACGCTAATTCAGAGTGCATCAGTGCTGAACGGTACTGTCTTCCATGTGCGTCAATGATCAGATAAAGGTCTCTGAGTGTTGAATAAATTATCCCCTCCCCACACAACACATACACACACACCCACTCTCTTTCTGTTTCACACACACACGTATACACACACACACAC
>NC_057712.1:28314270-28328742 GCF_004010195.1 Chiloscyllium plagiosum
GGGTACACCTGATCAGTTCCTGGGGATTTATCCACCTTTATGCGTTTCAAGACATTCGGCACTTCCTCCTCTGTCAGCTGGACATTTTTCAAGATGTCACCATCTATTTCCCTACAGTCTATATCTTCCGTATCCTTTTCCACAGTAAATACTGATGCAAAATATTCATTTAGTATCTCCCCTATGTTCTGTGGCTCCACACAAAGGCTGCCTTGCTGATCTTTGAGGGGCCCTATTCTCTCCCTAGTTACCCTTTTGTCCTTAATATATTTGTAAAAACCCTTTGGATTCTCCTTAATTCTATTTGCCAAAGCTATCTCATGTCCCCGTTTTGCCCTCCTGATTTCCCTCTTAAGTATACTCCTACTTTCTTTGTACTCTTCTAAGGGTTCACTCGATCTATCCTGTCTATATCTGATATATGGATTAGTGGTGCTGGAAGAGCACAGCAGTTCAGGCAGCATTCAAGGAGCAGTGAAATTGACATTTTGGGCAAAAGCCCTTCATCAGGAATAAAGGCAGAGGGCCTGAAGAGTGGAGAGATAAGCTAGAGGTTGATACCTGATATATGCTTCCTTCTTTTTCTTCACCAAACCCTCAATTTCCCTATACCTACCAGCCTTTCCTTTCACCCTGACAGGAATATACTTTCTCTGGATTCTTGTTATCTCATTTCTGAAGGCTTCCCATTTTCCAGCCGTCCCTTTACCTGCGAACATCTGCCTCCAATCAGCTTTCAAAAGTTCTTGCCTAATACCGTCAAAATTGGCCTTTCTCCAATTTAGGACTTCAACTTTTAGGTCTGGTCTATCCTTTTCCATCACTATTTTAAAACGAATAGAATTATGGTAGCTGGCCCCAACATGCTCCCCCACTTAAACCTCAGTCATCTGTCCTGCCTTATTTCCCAAGAGTAGGTCAAGTTTTGCACCTTCTCTAGTAAGTACATCCACATACTGAATCAGAAAATTGTCTTGTACACACTTAAGAAATTCCTCTCCATCTAAACCTTTAACACTATGGCAGTCCAGTCGATGTTTGGAAAGTTAAAATCCCCTATCATAATTACCCTATTATTCTTATAGATAGCTGAGATCTCCTTACAAGTTTGTTTCTCAATTTCCCTCTGACTATTGGGGGATTTAAAATACAATCCCAGTAAGGTGATCATCCCTTTCTTATTTCTCAGTTACACCCAAATAACTTCCCTGGATGTATTTCCAGGAATATCCTCCCTCAGCACAGCTGTAATGCCCGAAACGTCAATTCTCCTGCTCCTCGGATGCTGCCTGGCCTGCTGTGTTTTTCCAGCACCACATTTTTCAACTCTGGTCTCCAGTATCTGCAGTCCTCACTTTCTCCTAGTTGATTTTTACACAAGTCAATATGCAATGTAGAGTAATGTAAAGCAGCTGTTCGTAAGTAGGAAATAATCATATTTTGGGTCTTTAAAATTACACCTGCACAGGATTGCGCTCATATGTATGAGAGTTCATTATTCAGGCATTCATAAATTGGGGACCCCCTGTATTCATCCCATTAAGTCCTCTTCCTGATCTTGCTGGTGGATTTGTATTGTTTATTTTTCCTCTTTATCTCACTATTCATTTGCTTAGAGATGAGAGTGTGGTGCTGGAATAGCACAGCAGGTCAGGCAGCATCCGAGGAGCAGGAAAATCAATGTTTTTTTTCAGCATACACCCATCTTCAGTGATAAGGTTCATTCCTGATGAAAGGTTTATACCCAAAGCATTGATTCTTCTGCTCTTCGGATGCTGCCTGACCTGCTGTGCTTTTCCAGCACTACACTCTCAACTCTGATCTACAGCATGTGCAGTTCTTATTTTCTCCTATTCATTTGCTGAGTCATCTATTTACATCTTATTTATGTATTCTTGATTTGGGATGCATTTATCCTGCCTTTTCACCTTGTGCAACCTTGCCTTCTGTGGAGAGAATTCAGAGTTAATACTTCAATTCCAGTGACCAAAGAGGCTGCTAGATCTGCTCCATTTATCCCGCAATCTTTGTTTTTATTTCAATATGTACAATATAGCTGCAGTTAAACAGCTTCATATCCCAAAGATATTATCTTTATAATGTGATGAAGCTGTGGCATTAAGATACTATGTTGTCCTTTTTTTAAAGAGAAAGATTGGGGGACAGGTAAAACATAGTCTATGAGAAGATAAACAACTTGTGAAGCCTTGGGTTCTTTTTTTAAAAAAAGCTGGAACAATAGAAGGAGCCTGAATGGGTGTGGTCAAGTGCCCACCCACAGAACCAGGGATGTTTAGATTCGCTTTCAGCTGTTGATGCTAAGGTTTCAGTAGAGTAGGAAGGCAGTGAATCTCTCCCAGCTGCTACATTCTCTGTGTTTTCTTTGACTGTTTTTCCCCCTAGGCTGCTGGAGTTGGAGGTAATGCAATTCTGTTTTCCGATTTTGTCTTTTGCAAATGGGATGTTACTATATTGGAACTGTTACATTTTAGTAGTAAAATAATCTATTATTCTGTTAAGTTTTCCAATAAAGTTATTTGTTATGGAGCAGATCCCGTCAAAATATATTAGGAAGGTAGCCTAGGGCCTAACATTTTGTGGTGGCTCAGTGGTTAGTACTGCTGCCTCACAGCACCACGGTCCCAGGTTCGATTCCGGCCTCGGCCTGTGTGGAGTTTGCACATTCTCCCCGTGTCTGCGTGGGTTTCCTCCGGATGCTCCGGTTTCCTCCCACAATCCAAAGAATCAGGTGAATTGGCCATGTTAAATTGCCCATAGTGTTAGGTGCATTAGTTAGAGGGAAATGGGTCTGGGTGGGTTACTCTTTGGAGGGTCGGTGTGAACTTGTTGGACTTTCTGCACTGTAGGAAATCTAATCTAAAAAAATTAGATGTGTGGTGCTTTGTTCCAGATGCAATTCAATTGGTCAAACTATTCAATATTAAGCAAACCACAATTTATTCAAACACTGTAGTTAAAATACAACAAAAGAAAGAAAAACTCGGAATAACCAGCCAGATCAGAGGAGATGACATTACATACTGAGCAGGTGGGACTTGAACCAAGCCTCCTGTCCTAGAGGTAGAGATACTACAATTGCACCTGAGAATCATCATGCCTCAAACAAAGGGAGATATTGAGGAGAGTCCTTCACGCGAATCTCTATCAGTGCAGGAATTGAACCAACGCTATTGGTGTAGCACTATGCATTGCACACGAGCCATTCATACTAAACGACCCTCTAACATCATCACACATGTGCAAATCAATAAATGTGCACAGAATAGAGATGCACTTCTAAGACTTCAGGATTAGTCAGGGGTAAATGTAGGGGAATCGGTCTAGGTGGGTTGCTCTTCGGAGGGTCGGTGTGGACTTGTTGGGCCGAAGCGCCTGTTTCCACACTGTCGGGAAATGTAATCTAGTCTGATCAAGACTGCCAGGGAATGGAGAGTGAGGAAGGGTTTGTCGCTGTGGATGGAATGTTTCCAGTCCAGAGTCTGGAACACCAGAGGTCGCTAGCAGTGCGATCGGAACCAAGTGGAATTGAGGTGGCTGTCCTCCCTCTTCTCTGCTCAGGGAGATTTAAAACTTTACAACACCGTCCAAGTTTCACCCCTGACGTCGTGTTCGGGTTCCTTCAGAAATCGGATAGTCGCTGTAAGACGATCGGACCCCGTTCCTTACCAGTTACTTTATTTAACATCGACTCAGTCAGCAATATATTTTGTTTCTATTTAAAAGCTTTCTTCAGCATCCTAAAGAGGACTTTGGACGGGCAGGCGAAGCAAAAAAAAAGTTCTTTTTTGTATTCTAGTGAATATAAAGGAAATAAGTACACCCAGGTTTAAGGAGCGTTGTGTCCCCGCGCCTGAAAGATGTGGTTAAAATGTGTGCGGTGCTCTATAAAGCCCTTAAATGGTTGCAGGGGAGCGGCAGCAGCTTCCGGGCGCGACAAAGATCATTACAGTGATTTTCTTACACAGGATCAGTACAAATAACCAGATCCCTTTCAGATCACTAATCGTTACAAGCTCTTAAAAAGTAATTGGAAGATGTAGAACACGCTTAATCACTGTCTAGGGAGGGATCAATTTACAGTGAAGGCAAGTTGGAAGATCCAACATAAAATGCATGAACATTAGATAGTAGACAATGTTTTCGATGGACCGAACGGCTTACTTTCTGCTCCTATGTCTTATGGTCTTATGTTTAATGTCTTTTATCCATAACATGTACGTGTCTATATTGTACCTTCATGTTAATCAGATGTTGTAACAGCGGAGCACCGCCGATTCTATATATAACGGCGTCGTATGGCCATAAAAGGGGCAATGGGTGAAGGAGCATTCCTTTACCCAGAGTCTTCTGTTTCTTTTTTTTTATCAGCCAGACCCTCAGGGCTGGGAAAGGCTGATCTTCCTCTCTGCCTTCACCTTTCGAGTCTTCCTTCCATTTCGGTGAGTCCATTTTTCCCTTTAGTTTCACATTAGGAGTGACAGTGAGGGAGTGGGCGATTCAATGTGTCTGGCCCCAATCTGCACACAGTTGATCTCATGTGTCAAACAATATTTCTCATAAGTTGCAGCCCTGAGCATGCTGCTTCTCAAACGGTAGAGATTTTGGGGGAGGGGGCCAAAGTGGGGGCGGGGGGAGGGAGTCTTTAATTGTTCACTTCGTGTTTCTATTTAAGATATTATCGTGTTATCATTGGAGCTCACTCTGTGCCTTTCCCTACCACAAATTCTACTCAGAAATTTGCCAAATATAATGACAGTTTGCCTCTTATTCACCATGTTTGAGTTTGATATTGGCAATATGTAACCTTTTACGTTTAGTGAAGTGTCATAGAGTTATACAGCATGGAAACAGACCGGTTGGTCCTGGGGCCCACCTTCCCAAACTACTCCCACCTGCCTGCTTAACAAGGTTCCTCAGAATGCCTTGAAGGTGTTGCTGAGCAGTAATAATAACACCTTTCCAGCCACCCCATCTCTCGGTCTATGCCCATGAACAATGGAGCAGTTGAAATGCACACTAGCAATGTTTGGGGGGGGGCGGTGTTACAGCCAACAAGTGAAAATTGCGCTGGTTTCGTTAAGAAAGCAGGATGTGAGATCGCTCCTTGTTGCCCGGGTGGGTGAGGACTTGGTGTTCGTGTAGAAGCAGAACTCCTGTCACCATCCACTGAATCGCGGTCAGTCAATCCGCTGAGACCAGGAGCAAAAACAGAAATTGCTGGAAAAGCTCAGCAGGTCTTCCAGCATCTGTGGAGAGGAATCAAGGTTAACGAATTCAGGTCGAGTGACCCTTCTTCAGAACGATTCAGAGCTCGCTTGCTCAGCAAAAGCTGGAGAAACTCAGCAAGTCAGGCAGCATCTGTGGAGGGTGAAACAGTTCCTGCTTAGAGGTTGGGTCGCCCTTTGTCAGAACATTGGGGGGGGAGAATCAAAGCTGGAAGGCGATGCAAAACAAAGGGGCTTGCTGAGAGCCAGGGCACTGAAAGATCCCTCCCTATTCATGTTTTCTGTGTTCGCTTTGAACCCAAGTTTTTTTTTACACGGTCCCTTTCGTTGGGATCTCTTGTGGCAATCTAGGTGACAGTGCTTCGCTTTTGGATGTTTACATATGGATATGGTTCAAAGCAGTTCTGCTCAGAGCTCAACTCTTTAATATTGACACACACTTCCGGCTGGCTGGCTGTCAATTCTGCTGCATTTTGGAACTTTTACGTGTACAAGTTAACGGCATTTATATAACACGATAGAAAGTGCAGGTGGTAATCCCTGTAATATTTTCCCATTTACAACCGCCAATGTAGTGCGTTCAACCTCTGCAGCCCGGGATAATACTTGACAGCACTCTCCACTGTTCCTGCCAGCTCAAATCTTGCTCCGACTCTGCTGGAAAAACTGCCTTTAACTTTTAAATACAAACGTAAGTAGTGCTGGGGAAACTCAGCATGGTTAGGAAAAGTTAGCGTTTCAGGTCTGGGAGGACTCTACAAAGCTGAAAGGGGTCAGAAAATTATGTTTTTGACGCTGTTGACAGACAGGGGAGCGAGTGGACGGATTGTGAGGGTGAATTTGCCAGAGCAACAAAAAAGCAAAGGGAGTGCTAATAAAGGAGAGATAGAGATGTGAAACTTATCCCAGTTCTAATGAAAGGTTTGACGGGTGACCGCTGTCTCTCCCTGTAGCTGACTGTCTCCCCCATTTTCCACACTCAGTTCCAATATTCCAGCGTAATTTGCTTTTGGTACCTCGGACTGGAAATTCCAGGGGTGTGACCTAAATCTGGCGTCCCCGCAGCCGACAGGGAAAGTGATTCGCGATTGGGTGCAGAGGGCAGTGAGAGGAGCCAGAAACCTCGCCCACATACTCGGCAGGTCAGGCTGCAATGATGGGGGACACAGCAGAGCTGGACGTTTCGAATCGATGACCTTTCAGCAGCACGGAGCCATGCATACCCAGTGCCAAGCTGAGTCTTGGTCAGTATGTCAGAAGGGAGTTCACAATTCTCCTAGCCACCATTAGGCACCGCTGGAATCTGGTAGGCAGTAGACAAGGATAGGATGATGATGTCCTGCTGAAGGGCTTATGCCCGAAACATCGATTCTCCTGCTCCTCGGATGCTGCCTGACCTGCTGTGCTTTTCCAACGTCATACTCTCGACTCTGATCTCCAGCATCTGCAGTCCTGACTTTCTCCAGGTGATTTCCCCAACTTAAGTGCTTAGATCACCGTCTGGGGCTCATTGTGTGGGGAATAGCCGCCGCTCCTGCGAGAAACTCAAGGGATGTGAACATTGGGGAGACACGACAGACAACATGCATTGAAGTGGTTAGTGTACACTGCAGCGATTGTAGCAATTTGCCCAAGAAACGATATAAACCATACTCTTTGAAAAGTTAGGGTGTGCTCCCTAACAAGGATTGTTTTTGGTTAAAATGTTTCTGAACTCGATGCCTCCTAACGGCTTTGCAATTAATAGGGAGACCTGTACTGGAGAGGAGGGGCTGAGGAAACATTGACAGCAAAAAGTCGGGAAAGAAATCGAAAATGCTACATTCAACCATTGCTACTTGGAATGTAGTTAACATTAATTAATGCAGGTAATTTGCATAATTCTTGACCGATGGGTAGGTTGCAAACATTGACTTTGTTCTCATTAATGAAAGCCAATCATGAAACAACATTGGGGTTAAAAGGCAGCTGAAGTGTGTTGTGTTGCAGGGAGGGGTTAAACGGAAAATCCATGCTATTACTGTAATCGAGTCTAGCCTCTATAGTTCTGGTACGTTGGGCTGTCATAATGGTAGTTTGTTCAACCTGGCCAGTTAACGTTAAAGTTGCAAACTTATTGTGAGTTAGCGACCTCAGTGAGAGCAAAACGAAAATCTGACATGCTAACTGCTAACTAAAAATCTTCCAGTAGTGTTTGTCAATCGTTGCTGCCTGAAGGAGAGGTCAGATAATCAGGGTTAGAAGCAAGTAACAGGGAAAATCAGTTCTTCCACTTTGTGTGTCCACTTTGATATTTTGAAGACTGAGATCTGAGTTCTACATATGGTGGGTGGGTGCAAGGCTTTTGGAGTTATTATAAAAGCCACAGCTGATGCCTTAGTGTAGAAGCCTTTCTTAGAGTGGCACGGTGGCTCAATGGTTAGCACAACTGCCTCACAGCGCTGGGGACCAGAGTCCTGCCTTGACCTACTGTCTGTGTGGTGTTTGCACATATTCCCCCTGTCTGCGTAGGTTTCCTCCCACAATCCAAAGATTCACAGATCAAGTGGATTGGCTGTGCTAAATTGCCCATAGTGTTAAGTGCATTAATCAGAGGGAAATGGGTCTGGGTGGGATACTCTTCAGAGGGTCTTTGGGCCAAATGTCTGGTTTTCACACTGTAGGTAATCCCATCTCTTCCAGTTGGCACTTTTTACATTGATATGAAGCATTTATGAGACATCTGTTTCTGAGGGACATCACCCTTGAGTGAAATTTGAAGTGTAAAACCAGAAGAGCTCAATGATGCCCTGAATTCGCTAAGCACTACATAACTTTATTATATGGACTTCAGTAAGGTGTTCGACAAGGTTCCCCATGGTAGACTGGTTAGCAAGGTTAGATCTCATGGAATACAGGGAAAACTAGCCATTTGGATACAGAACTAGCTCAAAGGTAGAAGATAGAGGGTGGTGGAGGGTTGTTTTTCAGACTGGAGGCCTGTGACCAGTGGATACCACTAGGATCGGTGCTGGGTGATTACTGTTTGTCATTTACATAAATGGTTTGGATGTGAGCATAAGAGGTCAAGTTAGTGAGTTTGCAGATGACACCAAAGTTGAAGGTGCAGTGGACAGCGAAGAAAGTTACCTTGGATTACAACGCGATCCTGATCAGATGGGCCAATGGGCTGAGGATTGGCAGATGAAATTTAAGTTAGATAAATGTGAGATGCTGCGTTTTGGGAAAGCAAATCTTAGCATGACTTATACCCTTAATGGTAAGGTCCTCGGGAGTGTTGCTGAACAAAGAGATCGTGGAGTGCAGGTAGATAGGATAGTGAAGAAAGTGTTCGATATGCTTTCCTTTATTGGTCAGAGCATTGAGTACAGGGGTTGGGAGATCATGTTGTGGCTGCACAAGACATTGGTTAGGCCACTTTTAGAATATTGCGTGCAATTCTAGTCTCCTTCCTATTGGAAGGATGTTGTGAAACATGAAAGGGTTCAGAAAAGATTTACAAGGATGTTCCCAGGGTTGGAGGATTTGAGCTATAGGGAGAGGATGAATAAGCTGTGGCTGTTTTCTCTGGAGCATCAGAGGCTTAGGGGTGACCTTATAGAGGTTTATAAAATCATGAGGGGCATGGATGGGATAAATAGACAAGGTCTTTTCCCTGGGGTGGGGGAATCCAGAACTAGAGGGCATAGGTTTAGGGTAAGAGGGGAAAGATATAAAATGGATCCAAGGGCAACTTTTTCATGCAGAAGGTGGTGCGTGTGTGGAATGGGCTGTCAGAGGAAGTGATGGAAAAGGCATGTGGATGGGTATATGAATAGGAAAGGTTAGGAGGGATTTGGGCTGGGTGCTGGCAGGTGGGACTAGATTGGGTTGGGATATCTGGTCGGCATAATTGGACCGAAGGGTTTGTTTCCTTACTGTACATCTCTGACTCTATGATTGTATATAAGTTTTGGGGAAAAAAATTCTCCTTTTATAACATTTAAACCATCAACACATCTGAGCTTGTAAGGATAACGTTACTTAACCATTCTATTATGACTGCAGCGAGACCAGTAAATTAGGAGTTTCTGGCTGCGAATGTGTTTTGTAACTGATGATCTTGGACTAATACCAGTTTGCAGATTTGGTGTTGAAACATTAGCTTGCTCTGTCTCCGTGGATGCTGCCTCCGTGGATGCTGTGATCTCCAGCATTTGTTGATTTCAGTATAGATTCCAGCATCAAGATTTAATCTTGATGTACTTCACTGCATTCAATAAATATAATAAAGTAAGGTAGCAGAAGACTACCTTTTAAATGCTAAATATTTGCTGTTTTATCACCTGAATTTTCTTGTAACTTTATATATTGGTTTCTGGTTACCATTTACTGTTATATAGGCTTATGTCAGCCATTATACAAAACTTCAGTACAAGATGCCTTGTATGTGATGCACTTATAGTGATAAAAATTCAGATAACATTTATAATAAGTTTTAGGGCCAGAGCAGTTTGGAGTGATTTTTAGTTTTGAATTTGTCACATTTATCAAAAACAACAAAATATCAGTGACTGAAACTAATTAATCACAGTAAGAGAATTATAGGTTTTCAGAACAATATGCAGCTCTGAGCTAACTGGAGAAAGGGCTGTTTATAGTTTCTTAGATTCAAACAGCTGAAAAGATAACAGCCATAGCCTTTGACAAAGCAATGACTATACAAAGCAAAAAAAAAGTTTACAGCAATACAAAAAACAGACATTTGCCATGCTGCACTTTATAGCCTCCTGTAGAGTTCTCAAGCAAAGCATGTAGAGCCATAGAGATGTACAGCGTGGAAACAGACCCTTCGGTCCAACCCGTCCATGCCGACCTGATATCCCAACCCAATCTAGTCCCACCTGCCAGCACCCGGCCCATATCCCTCCAAACCCTTCCTATTCATATACCCATCCAAATGCCTCTTAAGTATGTGTGTGAATAGAGAGAGAGAGAGCCTGTCTCTAGATCAGCAACTGGTAGTGATGCTATTGTGATTCCCCTGGAAGGACTCTCAAACTTAAATATCAAGAATAAATTAGAAGTAGCTTGACAATGGGTAAGGGTAAGCAGTGCAGTAAGATAAGGAGATAAGTATCGTACATGAAATACTCAAGATGCCTCAACAGATTTTTCACATTTGCCAACTGGTTTTTATTTCCTTCTACTTCAACAATTCTTCCTGCATATTTCCCTGTGTAAAGTACAGAAATAATGCAGCTACTTGATAACTATTCCTTGATAGCTTGTCATAAGTACAAAAGAGTTTTGTTCAAAACTAAGAATACACAGACGTTAGTAACGTGCTGTAGACTCTCAAGTTACTTCCCATCTCTCTTCTTTGAAGGTTGATTGTTTGGTTCATTTTCTTATGGTTTGGCTGTTTCTTCATTCAACATATCACCACTGACAATTTTGGAGTGTGGACTACCTTGAAGGTCATTATGAATTATAATACAGAGATGGGAGCATACTTGCTGAGATACCTAATCATCCTTCCTGTGTATAGTCAGGCAGATGTGGACATGACTGCACGTTTAAAATATTGACTAACTCAATTTTATTTCAATAACAATATTGACAGAGATTAAATGAGACAAAAATTACATATTTAGACAAAACATCTGCCTGTCTAATTCAGATTAAAATGTTCTTTTAAAATTGCTTGTACTCAAATGCAATTCAATATTTTCTGTATACTAATTGAAATAATATGAATTTTTGTGTGTAGGTTTCCATAAAGATTGTCAGTCACCATGGCAACAAAGGTGTTACCATTTTACCAAAAGAGACACAAACACTACGGCTATGATTACCGCAACCTTGACACCCGATCAGTTGTGAAGAAGTACACCAGCAAAAGCAGTGTATCCAAAAGGTGAGGAACACAGTGGCATCTTCTCACCTCTCCTACACAGTGGGAGGGAAATGACCAGGCAGACACAAAGCAGGCAGCCTCTGAATGAACTTGCAGAATTGTTTTGAGAAGATTATTCTTGCAAACAGTGCAGACCAATCACTGGGAGTTCACACCAAATACAAAGCAGTTCCTCATATCTCTGACTTAAATGTACTTTTGCTTTTTGTTTACATTTGACTTTGTCTCCATGATCACTTAACAGTAATTTATTTTATGCCATGATGATGTGTCTGTGGAATATAAGACTTTTATCTTTTCCTCATAATGGCCTACTCCTGCACCTATTGTCTATTGTCATAACTCAGCCTCCCTACTCTCAGAATCATACACTGATCAGCATTGCATCTTTCTACAATTAGTCCAATAATTGAACATCCCTTTCATGGAATAATAAGGCTGCAGATTTCACTCCAGTATTTAACTTTTATTTCAAGTAATTAAAAAAACTCAAGAAATTTGATTAAGTATCATGACACTATTATTGTCATTAACCATTTGATTGCACATTTCTTGATTGTCAAAACACTTCAAATGTTTTGTATGAATTGTTTTAATCAGTTAGCAATAATGTAAGAACAAAAAAAATAGAAAAAATTACAGATGTGTCACTATGAAAACAGGATAGTAGAAATCACAAATATTGCTCTGTTTTTTGAGGCAATCACTAGCTTAATGCATAAGAAGTATTATTTATATAATTTTCCAAAAAGGAATTCATATTGTCCTACCCTAAAGATTTAAAACAAAAATCAAAACATATGGAACTGGAGGCAAACTGGATCTGAGTGAGAATAGTTAGGAAGTAGGGTGTTAGGTATGTATTCCAATTGGCAGGATGTGATCTGCAGTGTCCCCCAGGAACCTGGATTGAAATTTGGCTTTTTTATTTACAAATGACTTAGATAAAAGAATAGAGATCTGTAAAACATAGTTTACTGATAATGCCAATTTAAGTGGCACAGTAAGTACCGTAGTACAGATGACAGCAAAAAGTTGGAAAAGGAATTTGATTGATACATGAGTGTGTAAAATTATGAGAGAAAATGTTCAGCCATTTTAGTCCCAAGGAAGGAGATCAGAATATTTTCTAAATAGTCTGAATTTAACTGTAGAGAAGCAGAGAGATTTAAAGGTACACATACAGAAATCACTCAAAACCAGTTGATTGGTACAAAAATATTTGAAAGGTCCGATCGAATGTTAGCTTGTATTTTGAGGCTTGAATATACGAAGATGACTAAGTTTAGAATTGTATAAAACACTTGTTAGATCCTATATTAACTATTATGTTCAATTCTCTGCACTGGGCCTGTACACAGAGACATACTGACATTGGTACTGGTGCAGCTCACATTCATCAGAATGATACTGGGTGAGAAGGATTAAATTATGTGGAAAGATAAAGCTTCAATCCTTCCAGTACAAAAGATTAAGGGGAATCTAAATGAAGTAATTTAGACAATTAAAAGATTTGACACAGTTGGTGGAGAGAAACTCTTCTTTTAGAGCCAGACTTCCTGACGCATTGGTCATGATCCCCAGTGGAATTGGCTGCTGAAATCTGGGGGCTGAGACTTCCAAACTTGTAATGGTAAACTGGATGCCACAGGGCCCAGGAGAGCAATTATAGAAGTGATGGGCGCAATGGCCAGATACTTGGTCAGTTTGGATGGTCAGTACCTAAAGAAGCCAATCTATTTCTGACCACTCTCATTGATAGGCTGATCAGCCAATAATTGCTATTATGCTGAACCAAGCAGTTATTACTTCATTAGGACTTGCTAGAATGGATAATGTGCTTATTTTTTTCCTGCCTTGGATGGTTTAATTGGAAATTGTTGCAGCCTGTTGTACACAATGAATTTAAGGAGGCTGCCACCAACCCCACCTGACACTTCCTCCCACATAGTCACCAAACTAATTCCCAAGAGCAGCCTAGCTGCAAATGACACCAATCGCCCGAACGCTCTCGGTCAGATCCACCAACGTCAAGCCGGTGTTCTTCTCTGACCACTGCCTCCTGCTGGCCGACTGTCACCTACAGGATGAGCAGCGGGCTGGTAAGGGAACGTGGAAGCTGAACACCAAGCTGTTGACCCCGGGAAACATTGAGGAGCTCAAGAGGGACCACGCAGGTTGGAGAACCGTGAAGCCCCTCTTTGAGCCCCCAGCGGACTGGTGGAAAACAGTAAAAGGGAACATCAAGAGGTTCTTCATCCTCAAAGGTGTTCAGGAGGCGAGAGAGAGGCGGGGAAAACTGTCCCAGCTCCAGGAAAGTATGCAGAACCTGCTCCTGCTGCAGACAATGGGGGTGGATGTCACGGAGGACCTCAAGGGAGTGAAGGGCCAGCAAGCCTCGCTCTTTGCTTCGGAGGCCTCCAAGATAATCTTCCGGTCCAGGGTCCGCTCGGTGGAGCAGGACGAGACGTGCTCACATTTCTTCTTCCAGAAGGTGCACAAAGAGAGCTCTGTGCTCAGCAGCCTGAAGGAAGAAGATGGCTCGCTAAAGTCATCTCAGGCTGACGTCATGAGGATCAGTAAATCCTTCTACGCCAGTCTGTATGACGCGAAGCCGACTGACAGCGCGGCCTCCGAGTAGTTCCTGTCCTCTATCACGGAGGTCTTAGACGACAGTGGCTGGTCCAGCCTCTCCCGTGTTCTATCTCTGGATGAGCTGACCAAGGCCCTCGAGTCCTTCGAAAAGAATAAAACTCCCGGAAGCAATGGCTTACCGGTCGAGCTCTATTCCGCTCTGTGGGACTTGATTGGCCAGGACCTGCTGGAGGTGTATGTCAGTATGCTTCGGGCAGGTACCAAGAGTGAATCCATAAGGAAAGGCATCATCACCCTCGTCTACAAGCGGAAGGGGGAGAGGGAGGAACTCAAAAATTGGAGACCAATCTCACTGTTGAATGTGGATTACAAAATTATGTCAAAGGTCATCGCCAACCGGGTCAGGTCTGCTCTAGGGTCGGTGATTCACCCTGACCAAACCTGTGCTGTACCGGGCAGGAAGATCGCTGAGAGTCTCGCACTCCTCAGGAATACGATCGCCTACATGCAGGACAGGGGGGTGTACACCTGCTTCATCAGCCCGGACCAGGAGAAAGCCTTTGACAGGATATCACACAGGTATATGAGAAATGTGCTCTCCAAAATGGGCTTTGGGGAGGGAATCTGCAATTGGATCAGACTGCTCTACACCAACATTGTCAGTACAGTCTCAATCAATGGGTGGGAATCAGATAGCTTCCCAGTCAGATCTGGAGCCAGGCAGGGCTGCCC
>NC_057712.1:28329310-28363219 GCF_004010195.1 Chiloscyllium plagiosum
AAAATGATAAATTCTGATCTCTGTATGTACATGTTTACATATGTATGGCATGCCCAATTATACAGACCATCAAATTATTTTATGAATAAAGTATATTTTTGAAATAAAAAAAAAGACGTGTACTGCCTTCATGGAGAAGTTTATGAAGAGAAACACCTTTGACCACAAGTCCATCAGGAAGTGGTCGGGAAAAGGAGAGGGCGGATCCTATCGAGCAGTTCCCTGAGCAGACTGTCAAAGCCATTTGGCAGAATGCCTCATCGCCAGAACTTTCCAACAAGCAGCAAGGCATGGCTTGGCTGGTGGTGAGAAGGGCTCTGTCTGTGAGATCCTTTATGCACGCCCGGACTCTCAGCCGCACCGCACGCTGCCCTCGAAGCAGCTGCGGGGGGGACGAGACTGTCACACACCTCCTTCTGGAACGTGCCTGTGCAGAGGAAGTCTGGAGAGGAATGCAGTGGGACTCCGTGCTCTACAGTCTGTTCCCCGGGACGCACACCGAGACGAACATCAACTGTGCCTGGAGGATCATCAACTCGGTGAAGAACGCTCTCTGGGTGGTTCGAAACCTGCTGATCTTCCAGCTGAAGGAGGTGGCCCCGACTGAGTGTTGCAGACTGGCACATTCCATGGTCCAGGACTACGTGTTGAGGGACGCGCTGAAGCTTGGGGCAGCTGCCGCCAAGGCGCGGTGGGGAAAGACCACTGTGTAAAGTCTGCCTGCCTAACGAAGAACAGGGGGCCCATGCAGTCATTTGGGCTCTGCTGACGCCTCAGCTAATTATATGGGCATATGATCAAAAAATGTACAGACCTGTATAAAAATGATAAGTTTTGATCTCTGTATGTAAATGTTTACATACGTATGGCATGACCAATTGTACAGACCATCAAATTATTTATGAATAAAGTATATTTTTGGAAAAAAAAATCCACAAAGACTGCTTTCCCAGGCAGTTTGGTTCCAAGTGGCTCCTACCACACGAGTACCTGTGTGAGAGAGTGACTGTGAGAAAGTGAGTACACAGAATGAATGTGATTATGTGTGACAGAAGATGAAAGATAATGAAAGAGAAATTGAGTGAGTGTGAGAGAATGTGAGTATTAGTGAAATATGGGTAAGTATGTGAGGAAGAGGAGCGGGTGAGGAGCAACGGAGGGGGTGAGGGCACATGCATGTGAGATAGAGAGAATGGGCATATGAGAGAGAGAGTGCATGTGTGCAAGTGAGGGAGAGAATAAATATTTGTGGATGTATGCCAATCAAATGTTCTGGATGGTGGCAATCTTCTGGAGCTGCACTCACCCAGGCAAATAGGGAGTATGCCATCACACCCCTGACTTGTGCCTTGTCGATGGTGGACAGTTGTTGGATTAAGTGTCTGCATGGTTTCCACAATTGGTTCTTAATAGATCCAATTATAGACCAGAATGCCATCATGCTACAGATATGCACACAATGCATCACTGATTCAGGAGAATGTTACAGCTGTACTGAGAGAGGACATCTTGGAGGGTTCATCCAGCAAGACCATACAGCGAGAACTCAGGAATAATAAAAATGCAATGACTGTGATAGAGTTCACGATAGGCCTCCCAATAGCCAGCAGGAGATGTATAGGCAGACAGTGGAAAGATAGACAAACAACGTGGTTGCTGTAGTGGGGGATTTTAACTTCCTTAATATTGACTGGAACTCTCTTGATTCCAGGGACTTAGATGGTGCAGAAATTGTTAGCTGTATCCAGTAGGATTTTTTGAAACAGTATGAAAATAGTTCAAATAGGGAAGGAGCCATATTGGGTAATGAAACTGGCTAGGTATTTGAAGTTTCAGTGTGAAAGCATTTTGGGAACAGTGATCATAATTCCATAAGTTTTGATCTGGTATTAGAGTCATAGAGCCATCCAGCACTTCCTCTGAATTCATTCCACATACAAACCACTCTCTGTGTAAATAAAGTTGCCCCTCATGTCCTTTTAAATCTTTATCTTCTTACCTTAAAGATGTGCCCCCTAATTTTGAACTCCCCCACCCTAGGAAAAAGACCCTTGCTATTCACCTTATCTATGCCCTCATGATTTTATAAACCACAATACGGTCAGCCCTCAACCTCTGAAGCTCCAGTGAAAAAGTCCCAGCCCTATCCTGCTTACCTTTATAATTCAAACCCTCTTCCCTGGTGAATCTTTTCTGAACCCTCTCCAATTTAAAAATATCCTTCCAATAGCAGGGCAGCCAGAACTGTACACAGTATTCCAGAAGCGGTCTCACCGATCTCCTGTACAACCTCAATGTAACATCCCAATTCCTTTACTCAAAGGTCTGGGCAATGAAGATAAATGTGCAAAATATCTTCTTAACCACCCTGTCGACATGTGATGCAAATTTCAAAGAATTATGAACCTGAAACCCTAGGTCTGTCTGTTCTACCATTAAATGTATAAGTCCCACCCTTGTTTGTTTTATCAAGATGCAATACCTCCCATTTGTCCAAATTAAACTTCATCTGCCACTCCTCAGCCCATTGACCCAATTTTTTTCAAGATCTCTTTGTAATCATAGATAACCATCTTCACTGTCCACTTTATCACCAATTTTGGTGTCATCCACAGTCTTACTAACAATGCCTCCTAAATTATCATTCAACAAAAGTGGACACAGTACCTGTCCCTGTGGAACACTGCTGGTCACAGGCCTGCAGTCTGAAAAACAACACTCCAGCACCACCCTCTGTCTCCTACCATCAAGCCAATTTTGTAGCCAATTGGCAAATTTTCACTGAATACCATGTGATCTAACTTTACTAATTACTCGACCATGTGGAACCTTGTCAAAGGTTTTACTAAAATCCATGTAAACAATGTCTACCACTCTGCCCTCATCAATCTTTTTGATTACTTCCTCAAAAAACTCGACGAAGTTTGTGAGACATAATTTCCCTCGCACAAAGCCAAGCTGATTATCCTGAATCAGCCCTCCAAAATGCATGTAACTCGTATCTTTTAGAATTACCTCCAACAACTTACTGACCATCGATGTCAGACTCACAGGCCTATTGTTCCCAGGCTTCTCCTTATAGCATTTCTTAAATAAAGGCACAACATTGTCTATCCTCCAATCCTTTGGCACCTCACCCATGGTTATAGGTGATACAAATATCTCTTCTAGGGGCCCTGCAATTTCTTTGCTACCTTCCCACAACATCCTGGGATGCACTTAGAGTCATTGATATATGCAGCACAGAAACAGATCCTTCAGTCTAACTCATCCATGCTAACGAGATACTCTAAATAAATCTAGTCCCATTTGCCAGCATTTGACCCCTATCTCTCTCAACTCTTCCTATTCATATTCCCATCTAGATGCCTTTTAAATATTGTAATTGTATCAGCGTCCACCACTTCCTCTGGCAGCTCATTCCATACACGCAACACCCTCTGCATGAAAACATGCCCCCTAAGCTCCTTTTTAAATCTTTCTCCTTCATTATAAAGCTATGCCCTCTAGTTCTGGACTCCCCCACCCTGGAGAAACAACCTTATCTATTTACCCTATCCATGATTTTATAAACCTCTATAAGGTTACCCCTCAGCTTCCAATGTTCCAGGGAAATTAGCCCCAGTCTATTCGGCCTGTCCTTTTAGCTCAAACCCTCCAACCCTTGTAACATCCTTGTCAGTGTTTTCTGAACCCTTTCAAGTTTGACAACATCCTTCCCATAGCAGGGAGACCAGAATTGCATGTAGTATTCCAATAGTGACCTAACCAACGTCCTGTGCAGCCGCAACATTTCAACTCCTATACTCAATACACTGACCAATAAAGGCAAGCATACCAACTGCCTTCTTCACTATCCTATCTAACTGCGACTCTACTTTCAAGGAATTATGAACTTTCACTCCAAGGTCTCCTTTTTCACCAACAACCCCCAGGACCTTACCATTGATCAGGTCCTGGAGATTAATCCATCTTTATGTTTTTTAAGACCTCCAGCGCTACTTCTGTATTGTGAACTGTTTTCAAAACATCATTATTTATTTTCCTGAGTTCTATAGCCTCCTTTTCTTTCGCCTTGGTAAAAACTGAGGCAAAATATTCATTTCATATCTCTCCCATCTCCTGAGGTTCAACACATAGATGGCCTCTTTATCTTTAATTTGCCCTATTCTTTCCCTAGATGCTCTTTTGCTCTTAATGTATTTGTAGAGTCTCTTTAGATTATCCTTAACCTTATCTGTCAAGGCTATCTCATATCCCTTTTTTGTCCTTCTGATTTCCCTCTTAAGAATGCTCCATACCCTTCCTTCTCTGCAAGCAATTCATTTGATCCCAGTTGTCTATATCTAATATATGACACTTCCTTATTCTTGACCAGAACCTCAATATCTTTATTCATCCATTATTCCCCACTCTTACTAGCCTTACACTTCACTCTAACACAAACATAATGCCTCTGAACTCTTGTTATCAAACTTTTGATTGCATCCCATTTATCAGTCTACTCCAAACAACTTTTGAAAATTCCAGTCTCATTCCATTAAAATTTTCCTTAATCCAATTAAGAACTTTCCCTTTTATGGAAATCCTACCCTTTTCCATAACAATTTTAAAATTAATAAGATTATTATCCCTAGTCCCAAAGTATTTACCTTCTAACACTTCTGTTGGTTCTGCCCTTAGTTCTGGATAAGGGCAAGACTGACCATAGAGTCATAGGGTCATAGAGGTGTACAGCACAGAAACAGATCCTTCAGTCTAACTTGTCTGTGCCGACCAGATGTCCTAAACTAATCTAGTCCCATTTGCCAGCACTTGGCCCAGATCCCTGTAAACCCTTCTTATTCATATACCTATCCAGATGTCTTTTAAATGTTGCATTTATACCAGACTTCAGCACTTCCTCCGGCAGCTCATTCCATTTACGCACCATCCTCTGCATGAAAACATTGACCCTTAGGTCCCTTTTAAAGTTTTCCCCTCTCACCCTAAACCTATGTCCTCTAGTTCTGAACTTCCCCACCCCAGAGAAAAAACCTTGTCTATTTACCCTATCCATGCCCCTCATGATTTTATAAACCTGTCTAAGGTCTCCCTCAGCCTCCAACGCTCCAGGGAAAACAACCCAGCCTATTCAGCCTCTCCCTATGTCTCAAAGACTCCAACCCTAGCAAAATCCTTCCTCAGGTGAAAATGCTAAATTGAGTGAACATTAATTACAACAGTATTAGGCAGGAGCCGGAGAAATTAGATTGCGGTAAATGTTTGAGGGTAAATCCACATCTGACATGTGGGAGTCCTTTAAAGGCCAATTGGTCAGAATTTAAGACCAGCATGTTCCTGTGAGGATGAAAGTTAAGGATGCCAAGATTTGATAGCCCTGGGTGACAAGATGTTGAAAGTTTAGTCAAAAAAGGAAAGGAAGCATATGTAAGGAAGCAGGAAAGAACTCAAACAAGGAATTAGAAGGGTTTGGGGGGGGGGCATAAAATGTTCTTGGCAAGTAGGATTAAGGAGAATCCCAAGGCATTTTAGATGTGACATTGGAAATAAGAGGGTACTTCCGGAAAGGGTAGATACACTCAAGGACAAAGGAGGAATTTATGTATGGAGCCAGTGGTGAGGTTCTTAATGAGTACTTCACATTGGTATTCACAAAGGAGAAGGACATTAGTGATGGTAAGATTAGAGGGCAGTATTTCAATATTCCAGGGCATGTCAATATTAAGATGGTGGTGATGATGGGTGTCTTGTAAAACATTAAGGCAGGTAAGACCCGAGGACCTGATGGGATCCCAGGATAATGAGGGAGGCAAGAAGTGCAATTGCTGGGGCCTTCAAGATGATCTTTGTGTCCTTTCTAGCCAGAGGAGATGCCCCAGAATACTGCAGAAGAGCAAATATTATTCTGTGGTTTAAGAAGGGTAGCAGATATAATTCAGGAAATTATAGGCCAGTGAGCCTTACACCATTGGTAGGGAAATTGTAGAAGGTTCTTAGAGACAGGATTTACTGGCATTTAGAGAAGAATGGGCCTTTTAAAGATAGTCAGCAGGGTAGAGCGTGTTAATATTGTGACTTACAAGATGCCACAAAGATTGTCGGGCAGGTTGAATGGAGCAGAGAATCTTTTCTTGTCTGTATTGTCCATTTTGTCATGGCATGCTCCAATCAAGTATGGGCTCTTTCTTTCTTATCCTGAAGAATATTGAATGACACTGAAAGCTGTTCTACTTGGATCTATGAAAATGATCCAGTCTGGTAACAAATATTGGATGTACTTGGAGACAGATTCTATTAACAACTGCGCAGCTGGAATTGCAGTTGGCCGTGCAGCTGTCTCGGGGCTGTTTTAATTTACCACATGCTGTAGCTCTTCTCAGCTACTCTTGACACCTAGCTTTGACTTGAATTGACCAGCAATCCAGCTCCTCAAGCACCACCAGTTCCAGTCACCCCTGATTATGTTTAAATTGAATTCCAAAGAAAAATGAAAGGGCCCTCTAATTTGAAAGCAAACTTTTCAGTTTACATTTGATGACCGGGTTACAACTTTATCTTTTCTGAACTAGATAATGTTTAATTCTGAACATTTTACGTGTAGGATACAATGGTGGATTACAAAGCTGTCATGATGTTTGCTAGGATACATCGCCCCCATCTACAGTGTATTGTGTACTACTCAAACGTTTCTTCCATAGTTTACAAGATCAGTTGAATCCATTATAACATCCTGCAGTCTGTGCTTTATTCTTACCTGTCTCCTTTTCTTAATAGAAAACAACTAATTTAACAAGGATTATTATATTCTTTTAGTTCCAAGTTTATGAGGTAAACAGCTAACAGAGCAGTGTTCATAACTAGCTGTGCATCTTGGGATCTTGCTGTTGCCATTCATGTTTTTAATAAAATAACCAAGTATGATTAAATAATACGATTGTTAAGTCACAAATGATTTTGACTAGGTACAGACATAACAGAGAATGAATAGAAGGCTATGTTAATAAGGTAAGATGAACTTAGGTGTGAAGAGGCTTGGGTGGAGCGTAAAGAGTGACATAAGTCTTTTGGTCAGAATGACCTGTTTCATAGCCTCTTTATGATATGCAGTTGGATCAGTGTTTTGTAACAGGTCTTGTGTTTGTGACCTCGCAGCAGTATTTCCCTTAAAGCTTCCCCTGTTTTTAAAAGAAAAGCACAAGGCTTAGGAGGCCCAATGCAGTGTTGTTAAGTTGAACAGGCATAATTGGCAAACTCTAATTGTGATCACTGGTACTCCTACCTCCTCTATATGTCGATGGGCTACTCCACTGTGACCTTGGCAATGCTTTGAAAGGTTGTGTCACCCTCATGAAGTCATAATTGAGCTGCGACAGCTGCAGGTGCAACCTTTAAGGGAGACATTCAGAAGATTAAGATCTGAAGCCTCTGCCAAATGAGTCCTGTCATCATGGTCCCATATTGGCAAAAATTCAAATTAATACCTGGCTGTTCAACGTTCCCATTTGAAGGCCGGTTTGCTGCTCCTTCACAGAGAAATTCCTCTTGCCTGACACTAAGCTTCACCTAAATCATTCCACAACCATGCATCAGTCACAAACTCACCCCATTGACCAAGCAATCTGAGAACTTTCCTGCCACATAAGGTCATTCCATTCCCCTGGTGTGTGAAATTTTGTATGTCTTAATTTTGAATATTGGTGCTTCAGAGATGCTTCCTTGTCTTGACAAGGAGAAGATTATTTTAAGAAAAAAATAGCAAAGTGTGTGATGACATTCTTCATGTGATATGTAATCCAAACTCCCAAAGATAATCTTTAATGCAAGTGAGCTGCCACCTTCCCATATACCTGGAACATACCTTCCCAGGCTGCTTCCTTCAGATTCTGAAAGCTATCTGCTGGACTTTACCTCAATATTGCTGTCTTAAAGGTTACAGACTTGGTGCCTTGAAAGACCATCTGTCCCACATTTATCTAAGTGGTTTCAAAGCTGAGTGGTTACCTTGACCCTTTCAGGTATTGCAACATCCATGGAGTATCCATCTTTCCAGATATGACTGTGGAGATGTAAAAATGCCTTGAGCCCATCATAAAAATATGAAGTGACATCATGAGAAAAAAAATGTGTAGCACAACTGAATTCATGGACAGTTTTGGTGCATTTCTAGTGGTAAATTCACAATTGAGGAAAATGAAAAGTACAATAACTGTGAACACAAATGATGTGAGATCTTGATCAGATGGGCCAATGGGCTGAGAAGTGGCAGATGGAGTTTAATTTAGATAAATATAAGGTGCTGCATTTTGGGAAAGCAAATCTTAACAGGACTTATAAACTTAATGGTAAGGTCCTAGGGAACATTGCTGAACAAAGAGACCTTAGAGTGCAGGTTCATAGCTCCTTGAAAGTGGAGTCACAGGTAGATAGGATAGTGAAGAAGGCATATGGTATGCCTCCCTTTATTGGTCAGAGTATTTGAGTACAGGAGTTAGGAGGTCATGTTGTGGCTGTACAAGACAGTGGTTAGGCCACTGTTGGAATATTGTGTGCAATTCTGGTCTCCTTCCTATCACAAAGATGTTGTGAAATTTGAAAGGGTTCAGAAAAGATTTACCAGGATATTGCCAGAGTTGGAGGATTTGAGCTATAGGGTCAGGTTGAATAGGCTAGGGCTGTTTTCCCTGGAGTGTTGGAGGCTGAGGGGTCACCTATAGATTTCATAAAATCATGAGGGGCAAGGATAGGATAACTAGACAAAGTTTTTTCCTTGGGGTGGGGGAGTCCAGAACTAGAGGGCATAGGTTTAGGGTGAGAGGGGAAAGATATAAAAGGGACCTAAGGGGCAACATTTTCACACAGAGGGTGGTGGTACGTGTAAATGAGCTGCCAGAGGATGTGGTGGAGGCTGGTACAATTGCAACATTTAAGAGGCATTTGGATGGGTATAATAATTAGGAAGGGTTTAGAGGGATATGGGCCGCATGATGCAGGTGGGACTAGATTGGGTTGGGATATCTGGTTAGCATGGACATGTATGACCGAAGGGTCTGTGTCTGTGCTGTACATCTCTATGACTATGACTCTATGTAGATGTAAACAGGCCATTTGTCTCGAACTGTGAACGGAAACTGGGCACAGTTAGTGGGCAGCATGGTGGCATAGTGGTTAGCACTGCTGCCTCACAGTGCCAGAGACCCGGGTTCATTTCCCGCCTCAGGCGACTGACTGTGTGGAGTTTGCACGTTCTCCCCGTGTCTGCGTGGGTTTCCTCCGGGTGCTCCGGTTTCCTCCCACAGTCCAAAGATGTGCAGGTCAGGTGAATTGGCCATGCTAAATTGCCCGTAGTGTTAGGTAAGGGGTAAATGTAGGGGCATGGGTGGGTTGCGCTTTGGCGGGGCGGTGTGGACTTGTTGGGCTGAAGGGCCTGTTTCCACACTGTAAGTAATCTAATCTAATCTAATCTAATCCAGTTTGCAAATTTCCACCCTGACATGTTGTTTTTAAATTTGGGGAACCATGTGTCTCAGCAAACAAAATTGATTTTGCATTAATTTTTTTTTCTCTGTCAAAGGAATCTGTATAGTTTGTAATTGAATAATATCTCAGTTGATCAGATATTCAGCAGGTCGTGTGTTGAGGTGTGATCCAGAGCCACGAGTAATCATAGTTTCATTTGAATAATTGGGCTGTGGGATAATTGAATGAATATTCTTGAGATTTTCATGAATATCTTTGAGGATTTTCCTTTCTGATGAAATTTTCCTTTAGTGGTTAATTACTTTTTCAGGTTCCATAATGGTATAGCACCATGGAAGCAGCTGTTTTAATGGGTTAAGCAAACTCTTCTTAATTATTTCTCCAATATACTGTTGTAAAACAATGGGTTCTTTACCTGTATCTGATGTGTCGCATTGTGCATTATTCTGTTCTCATAATGGAGCCAGGTACAATTTAACATGTCGAGGTATGATCACAGGCACAGCCTTTGGTTAATTACAGATTATTTATTGTTGGTGAGGGAAGTTTTATAGCTTGTACTTCTTTGTTTCCAATTCAGAAGAATTTAACATGAATGTCAGATTTGCTTTTATTCTTTTTAAGGCAAAACAATACTTTGGCTTATTTAAGCATGACATCTGAAATAGCTCTTCTAAAATCTAACAGTCAGCTGATAGGCTTAAGAATCTTATTGACATAATATTGATATTGCATATATTTACTGATATTATATATTCTGTGTTTTAACTATATTGAAACAATGGAAGAAATTTATTTATATCACTGTGTTTACAGGCTTTTGATGTTTGTAAGTGCAATTTTGAAGTTTGAACCACATGTACAACTTGAATTCAATCCTGAATAGCTTTGTTCTGGATGTGTATTACCATAAAATATTTAGTCAATTACTGTGATTAAAGCTACACGATGCAGTGTGCTAGCTGTTCTGTACTTTGGCCGTTCAGTCTGAGTGACAGATATTGCAGTAAATAAACACATTATATCTCTTAGAAATTGAAGAAAATGTGGGGAATGAAATTTATTCAGCATTGACAGCATAACTGTTGATGTGTTCATCGATAATAAAAAAATTACCGTGTGATCAGAATGGGAATCCCTTTATTTATGTCAACTGTAGCACTTAAAAAAAAATATTTTGTTTCAGAATTGCTTTACCTTACTCCTTTTGGTTTTAAAAGAGTATTTGTCTTCTCTTTTTTCTTTTTAAGGTCTAGATTATCACTTGAGACTTCCTTATCCAGACACAGTCCTTGTGCTAAAAGGGTTTGTCAGTATGCTGAAGAAGAAGTTCCTGAATACACAGTGCCTCCATTTCGGAGCAGGTATATCAATAATATAATGTTAATGCTATTATAAGCAGCCTACAGACATTGTTTTCATATGATGTGGCTGATAGGCCATTTGTTCCTGGCAGCAGAGTGGAAATGGTCAAGAGGTCTAATCTTCTGGATTTTCGCTTAACAGAAGTGCAGGGGGTGAAATTGTAGGATCTGATCATTCACCCGATCCCCTATGTACCAAAGACTCTTTTAAAGGAGCAACGTTGCACAAGATCTGCACTTTATTGTATAAGCTTAAGCTCAGTTGATAGTTAACTGAATCAGAGAATGCATAACACTCATCAGACTGCATGTCTGCACCTACAAAAGAGAGAGAAAGAGAGAGAGAGAATCTAGATGCAGATTCCTTCTGAAATAGGAAAATTTTGTTTATTTTGAAACTAGTAATTATTTAATATTCAATAAAATTTTGACTTAAAATATATTCTAAAAGATCTTGATTTATGGGATTCATTATTTCAGCTATCTAGATGTTTAGAAGTCACTTACAGGTACAGAAAGTCCCAATGCTCACATTGAAATGGAGAAGGAGAGACTCCTTGGCAGCATGGCATCCACAAACTCAGAAATGGGTACTTTTATTAGTGACCCAACATGAATTCTCTGCTATTTTCAAGTCATTGTCATTTTAGATCAGACAATGCCCAGAGTTACAATTATAATCGGCTCAGAGTGAGTTATAAAAAGTTCCCAAGTGGTGGAGTGTGTGCCAATTGTTAAAAAACCAATCAACGTTTGGATACCATTGGGAAAAACATAGCTCACGTGGGAACAGACAGTATAAGAAACAATGATAGCCTGTTTGCAGTCTCACAGCAGTCTTGGACTGAAACCTCTAGTATAGTGATATGTAATGTCATTTTGATGTTTTGCTTATCAACAAATGTAATTATGGAAAGGCTGCATTCAAATGAAATGCAGATAGATAATGAAAGCTTTTGAAAAGTTTCTGTCTGTGTTTTCTGATTGACAGAGAGGGTGAAGAGGAAGAAGTCAAGCCTAAACCAAGAGTATTTCTATATGGTACAAAACTACGGGAGATGGAGGCTGAGATTTCTAAACTCAAAAGGTCTGCACATGAGCAAGCAGACATGCTAGCTCTGAAGAGGATGGTAAGTGATCAGCTTGACTAGTCTACTGTCAGCCTCCATTCACAAATTGTAGCATATTTCCTGGGATGATTAAATTAAGTGTTTTTAATGGATTCTGTTTGTACAGGAAGAAGAAAGGTTAGCTGTGCAGAGACATATCCGTGAGGATTCCATATGCCGTGCTCCTGAATTTCTTGTCCGGTTAAGATCCCATACAGTTTGGGAGAACTCCTTTGTAAAATTGTTCTGCACTGTTCAGGGTTTTCCAACCCCGTTAGTCAGATGGTAAGTCATGTTGACCTTGCTTACTGAAAGAGTGTCCGTCACTGTGCCTGGTAAAGAATGCATTTTCTTGATTTACTCATTATTTGGATTTGGAGTTACGGTGACCTAATTTTGTTTGCTCCAAGACAATTCTAGAAGCAGCTTTTAAAATGAAAGTGAAACCATATTTTTACAATATGTGCACACTCTAACCAGCTGGCTAGGTAATTACAGAGGAAACTCAATTATCCGAAGGACGTGGGCGGGCAATATTTCGTTCAGTTAATCGAATGCTGAATAATCAATGCCGGATAACATAGTTAGCTATGCATTGGGACCTTGCAATCTTGTTCGGATGATCCAAAGTTCGATTAAGCGAATGCTGGAAAAACGAAGTTCCTCTGAATAAGCTAAAATAAAATCCAAATCACTGACTACTTTAAGAAAAAATATTACAATTTGTTTAATCAAATCGGTGCATGTATGGAATGAGCTGCCAGAGGAAGTGGTGGAGGCTAGTACAATTGCAACATTTAAAAGGCATCTGGATGGGTATATGAATGGGAAGGGTTTGGAGGGATATGGGCCAATGCTGGGAAATGGACTAGAAAAGGTGGGATATCTGGTTGGCATAGAGGAGTTGGACCGAAGGGTCTATTCCTGTGCTGTACATCTCTATTACTCTAAATCAGAAGACGATGCCTAAAACACATAATCTCCAACAAGACTAGCTAAAAGCCAGTTCTTGGCCACAGTTCTCTCAAGTCAATCTGCTACCTGCATACTTGGGGTAGATTGGATCCTTCAAAGCACGGTGCAGTATGGTGGCTCAGTGGTTAGCACTGTTGCCTCACAGTGCCAGGGACCCGGGTTTGATTCCAGCCTCGCGTTCTGTCTGTGTGGAGTTTGCACATTCTCCCTGTGTCTGCATGGGTTTCCTCTGGGCACTCCAGTTTCCTCCCACAGTCTAAGGATGTGCATGTTAGGTAAATTGGCCATGCTAAATTGCCCTTAGTGTTCAGGAAGTGTGTATGCTAGGTGCATTAATCAGGGGAAAATGTAGGGCAATAGCGTATAGGAATGGGTCTGGGTGGGATACTGTTCGGAGGATCAGTGTGGACTTGTTGGGTGAAATGGCCTATTTCCACACTATGAAAGCAGATGGACCCTGGTTACATTAGTGATGGATCTCAAAGGCCTTCTGCAGAAGTTCATTATAGGGTCTGAAATCCCACTGGAAATGCTCAATAATAGTCTATTGTCTGCATTTAACGTGAGCCAGGTTCTGTTTTTTCATCCAACCTGAATTCACTGACCTACGTTGGTTACCAGTCTAACATCCTTGTGTTTGAATTTCTTCATGAGATACGCCTTCTCCAATGCCTTCTCTGTAACCAATATGGCCTCTTGTACATTCCCCCATTTCAATCCTGCAACTTTGGCACTTCTGATTTCAGTATTTCAGATGTCAAGTTCTGAAATTCTCTCTCCCCCTTTAATTCTTCCTTCAAGTATGATATTCCTTGAAACATAACACTTTGCCAAGTATTTTTCATCCTTTGGCTTTGTGTTAATGAGGTCCTGGGACATGTTATTAATTAAAAATGTTGTGTAAATTCATGTGGTTGCTATTTGGTGTTTCAAATATTTTATTGGCAGTCACTTGCAATACATTGCAGATAGCAGTCATTTTCCTGACACCATTAACATTGCTACATTGAAGAGGCTGATTATGAAGTTTAAAAATATTATATCCAAGCCTTTCAGCTTTCTTAAATTGATTTGTTCCAAGCAAACAAGCCATCTGCCACCACCATATCTAACACCAGTGATCAGAACTGAGGCTCATAAACCCTGCAATCTCTCTCACAATGTTCATAATAATGCAATATGTATTCATGTTTAATTAAGCATTGAGCTAAGGCTTCATTCCAGTTGGTGAAGTTCATGTATGAATGCTTAAAGCACTCGAACAACATTCCATGGCATGCTATTTTTAACAGGCATTCGGCATCGTTTAAGATAATCAGGTTAACACCTGCCCAAAATAGCACAAACAGGAATGTAGCATCAAAGCATTAGTCCTTCATAAGGGAACTTTATCGTCAGAATTACACCCCTATAAACTATTTGTACAAAATAAGATACTGAGGGAAAAGGTGCAAGGTGATGTCTTCATGACACTTCTCCAATTACTGGTAAACAGCAGCTAATGTCTCTCCATGCATCTACCTTCTGACCAATTTATATGATTCTTTAACCATTGTGAGAGAGGCAATAGACTGAAAATATATTATAGGGTCTTGTTTAGTAATAGTTTGCCAAGAGGTATTACAGGGTACATAGATGGCTGGTAGAGTATGTGGCTTGGTTTCCTTGTGAGGAAATTAAATCTTCCTTTAGTAGTTTTATGATATGGTCTACACCCTTTAATGGAATTTAACCCTTGCGACTCAGTGTCGAAAGTCCTTATTCATTACAAGTCTGTTTGTTTTTTTCTACTGTACCAACTGCATGAAGAATTGCAATGAAGTTTGAGCTGCCTCATCAACATCTCAAAATTAGCATGTCTCTCTAATTGTAACGTGGATTATGAATGTTTTACATTTTTAGGTGTCAGTTTGACACCGATGAAGGACTGTTGCCTTGGAGTTAGAAAATGGAACTGATGCTCCACTCCAAACCTTGGACATATAAAGTTAACGATCACACAACACCAGGTTATAGTCCAACAGGTTTAATTGGAAACACACTAGCTTTTGGAGCGCTGCTCCTTCATTGGGTGATAGAGGAGCGGCGCTCCGAAAGCTAGTGCGTTTCCAATTAAACCTGTTGGACTATAACCTGGTGTTGTGTAATCTTTAACTTTGTACACCCCAGTCCAACACCGGCATCTCCAAATCTTGAACATATAAGCCTGGGAATGCCTGGTGCCCTGCTTTGTTGGCATGATTGGTGGAATAGGGACCTCCCTTAGTGCCACTATCCAATATTCTGGACATGGGCGATCTCTTGCCAAACTGGCACAAGTTGTTGGCTGATGCCAGTGTCCATCAGTGGTGTATCCTGACCAAAAGCAGTTGACACTCCTAAGGCAGAGAACAATCCCACAATGGTACAAATGACCTGATGAGATAATTTAAAAAGAGACTCTTCAGGTCCCATTGAAGCTACATTGACTAGAGAAGGTAATCCTGGAGGAATTCATTACTCTAATGTAATAAATTATTGGATCACTGTGAAGATTTCATGGAGGCCTGAGCGAGATCTTTTCCAGAAAATGGATTTTCCAGGAAAGGTTGGAAGCTTTCCAAACGCTGATGCATGACCCAAGCCCCCAAACTGCAGTTTCAAAACCCAGGTCAAGATGTCACAGAATCTTGGCAGAGTCAGGATTGACCTAGTTTTGCCATCCTCCTGAGCCCTAAGCACAATTGACCTTTGTACCTTTTCAGATATTTCTGAGCCAAAATCTAGGGGTGTAAAATGATAAACAATTAAATGGTTCATTGGTAAATGTTTGTTGCTTTTCATATATTGCAATTAACATTTAAAACTGAGTAGAATAATGCTGCAGAAAAGTGAGTTTTCTTATGGAAAGGTGTTGGAAATGTTTGAGATGTTTCTACAGTTGTTCCTGTAGATTTACCCATTGCGGTTTTTCATTTTTGGTGTGTATAATTTAAATTTTTGGTGTTTATTTTTAAGTATCACACCTGTTGACTTTTAGATAGTTGACTGATATTTTAATGGTTTAAACAGGCACATTTTAAACAACATTTTATATCCCTGCCATAATCCCAAGTGATGCTTTAGTGCAATAGAAAAGAAGTGCCACCTTGTCACAAATAATGCCTTCCAGATGAAACCCCATTTCAAGAGGAGAATGTCAGAGGGTTCACCAGCTGACCAGAATGACATTCCATCCTCAACTATTAACACAGATGAATTAATTAGAACAAAGAACATAGAACTGTATGCAAAGGAACGGGCCCTTCGGCCCGGTGGCCCAGTGGTTAGCACTGCTGCCTCACAGCGCCAGAGACCCGGGTTCATTTCCCGCCTCAGGCGACTGACTGTGTGGAGTTTGCACATTCTCCCCGTGTCTGCGTGGGTTTCCTCCGGGTGCTCCGGTTTCCTCCCACAGTCCAAAGATGTGCAGGTCAGGTGAATTGGCCATACTAAATTGCTCGTAGTGTTAGGTAAGGGTAGGTGAATGTAGGGGTCTGGGGGGGTTGCGCTTCGGCGGGTCGGTGTGGACTTGTTGGGCTGAAGGGCCTGTTTCCACACTGTAATGTAATGTAATGTAATCTAATCTAATAATGTTGGGCCAAACATGATGCCAAATTAAACTAATCCTTTCTGCCTGCCCTTGGTCCATATCTCTCTACTCCTTGCATATTCATGAGCTTATCTAAAAGTCCCCTAAACGCTCCTATATATCTGCCTCTACCACCATCCCTACTAGCACCTTCCAGACTCCTACTACTCTCTATGTAGAAAAACTTGGCCCTCACATCTCCTTTGAACTTTCCGCCTCTTATCTTAAATGCATGCCCCCTGGTATTAGATGTTTCACGTCTGGGAAAAAAGACTCTGACCGTCAACCTTATCTATGCATCTCATAATTTTATAATTCGGAGATGCCGGTGTTGGACTGGGGTGTACAAAGTTAAAAATCACACAACACCAGGTTATAGTCCAACAGGTTTAATTGGAAGCACACTAGCTTTCGGAGTGAAGCTCCTTCATCAGGTGAATGTCCAATCACCTGATGAAGGAGCATCGCTCCGAAAGCTAGTGTGCTTCCAATTAAACCTGTTGGACTATAACCTGGTGTTGTGTGATTTTTAACTTCATAATTTTATAGACATATATAATTGCTGTTTGTGGGGTTTTCATGCTTACCTCTGCCTAACAACATGGATGATGTGGTGACTGGCTGCTCAACTGAAGTGATAGGCAGAGATTCGTTTATTATAACAGGTTTTTTGAAGGTTTTCAGGAATATGATCCAAAAATGAGTATAATTATTTTTGTGGAGTATAAAGGAGCATGTTTACTCCTTCTGGCCTATAAACTAGATTTGGCCTTTGGTGCATTTTCTACTGCCTATTATCAACATAATCTCCATCCAAAAACCTGAGTGACAGAGCAAGACTATAGTGTCTGGAGTATAGTGTCTCTTGGAAACATTGCAAAAGAATCTGCATGAAATGAATTATTTTGTGGTGTATCCGCCAGAGGCAAAATAATTACTTGTTTTTTCAAAAAATGTGCTCTCTTCACAATTACTAGATACATTTTTCTTTTGAAAGCAAAAATGGTTGTGAACTCCAGTTGAAAATTAATTAGTCTACTGTAACACAACACACATTCTACTATATACAATGTTGTAAGGCATGTGCTTCATTCAAATTGAAGCAATGGATTTTTGAATTACTTATGGTTCAGGAAATACTGTATAATGAAGGAGTGATTTAAGAATCCAAGAAACTCTTTATTTGAAGATGTCACATATAGCTCCATAAGATATTCAAGTCCGAGATAACTAAGTTGCAATGTCTAGGCAATGTGTTCGGCAGGCAGCCAGTCACATCTAATTACATTAAGCTTGAAACAGAATGTCACTGATTCTAACATGTGCTTTTTCAAGTGAGGCCAACTATTACAAGGAGGGTGGGTGAAGGTCAGTTTGATAACGCTTGTAAACGATAAGTCTGACAGTATCTGTTGTCTGTCAAGAAGCAGTTAACACAAGGATTTTACCCTTCAAATATCAGTTTGGGTAATATAAAATATTCTTAAAAATTGATAAGTTGGTTACTTCCACATTATGCTTCAACAAGAGCAATCAGAAACATCATTCCTTCCCTAAACCTCCCTCTCTCCCTATATTGCTCTCCTGCTTTATGACCCTCTTCAGACCCCAGCTTTGTCAAAACTGTTTGTCAATCCTCCCAATTCCTATTTTCCTGGCTCCAAAGCAGTTTTCCATTTTCTTTATGTGTGAAGTATCTTGGCACATCTCTCATGTTAAACAAGATCAGTAAATGAATTTCTTGTTATGCTTGTATGAAATTCCTCTGTCTTTTACATTAATTGAAAGTGTAAAAAACATTTAAAATATCAGACATTATACTTCTATTGATTCTGAAATTACACTGCAGAATTTCAAACTATAATCATTGGTAATAGTCCTTGTTAAAATGGCTCTTTAAATGTAATGAGGAGGAATAATAAAATTTGTACTTATAATTCATTCAACTTGTATATGAAAACTTGTAATTAGACTTGTAAAAGTCTTGCCTTCTGTGGCCTCAGGATGTCCTCAGGTGTTTTGCAAGCATCAAAACACTTTTGGAAGTGCAGTTGCTTACCTCACCCAAACAACTTTATTAATCCATCTCATTACGGTCAACTATCTCTTTGTTAATTACCACTAAACTAAATGGACATTGGCATTGATTCCCAATCTTTATCCTAAGTCATCAATCTAACCTATTTTCTTTCATTGAAAGGTATAGAGACGATGTCTATATTGATCAAACAAGTGAACCAACCAAGTACAGGATGGATAGCTACTACGGAGTTCACTCTTTGGAAATTAATAGGTGAGTTCACTCAGAAATATAAAACACATTCAAGGGATCCTGGTAAACATAATGGATTGTTTTTGTATTTCCATAGAATCATAGAATGATATAGTCCATCTGCTTGTGCCAATTATTTGGTAGAGGTTTAAAAGTCACCATTGAATTTGCTTTCACTGTCTTTTCATTAATGCATTCCAGCCAGAGCACCTTGCTATGAAATAGTTTCCTCGTGTCATTTCTAGTTCTTTTGCCTGTTCACTTAAACCTTGATTACTAACCCTTGCCTCTCTGGGAAATAGCTTATCTTTATTTATTCTTTCAAAACGGTGTATGATCTTGAATAGAATGATCAAATCTCTTCTTAACCCTTGCTGCTGAATGTTGAGAATGTGCCAGCTTATTGAGTCTCTTCACATTCACTGAAGTCCCTCATCTCGACAACCATTCCAGTAAATCTCTCCTGCACCTGACATCCTTGTTTAAAATCTGGCTCCCAAAAATGAACAGTATACTTCAGCTGAAGCTTAACTACTCTTTTAAAGAGGCTGGGGATAACTTCCTCGCATCGTATCCTATTCCACTTAATTTTTTTTGTAAAGTCTAAACTCCCTTTTTTTTAAATCAGCCTTCTCAGCTTGGCCTGTCATTTTCAAGGATTTGTGTACCTATACATGTTAAGGTGGTGCTATTGCTGTTTAATTTGCCTTTCTTCATTCGTCTAATGGAATAGGCTGGAGTTAATGCAGCCCGACTTAACAAGAAGCATGCTGGCCAGGCCCACTTCACTGCAGGAGAATCAATGCAGATACCATAGACCGAATGGACATCTTCTCTGCAACAATCCTGTGGTTCTGGGAAAGGGGCATCTCAATAGGCTCACTGTCACATTTATTTTGTTGGTTTATTTCTGATCTTTTTTCTCATTTTGTGTCACCAGTAACATTTAAAATGATGCCCTGTATTGTCATTTAGTGAAAACAACTACCCAATATCAAGCACTAAAGTAAAACAAAGAACTGCAGATGCTAGTAAAAAGAAACAAAAACAAGTCATTGGGGAAACTCAGCAGGTCTGGCAGCATCAGTGGAGAGAAAACAGAATTAACATTTCGAGTCTAGTGACCCTTCAACTCTGAAGCAAGGTCACTGGATTTGAAATGTTAACTGTTTTCTATCCACACATGCAGCCTGATCTGCTGAGTTTCTCCAACAATTTTTGATTTTAAAACAAGCAATAGTCTCCCTGTTCGCTGAGTTTAAGGTGAATCGTTTGGTCAGTTTGTGGAGGAGACACTCCTCAGTAATATGTATCATTGTTTGATTTTCTCTAGAAGTGCACAAGGTGTTTGTTCTGAGGTCCCAGAGGTGGAGGTTGGCTGCACAAATGGCCCTAGCTCATCCGGAACCTGTTTAAAAAGGGCCACGCTCACCGTAGTAATTCAAAGCCTGTCATTCAGTAGCAAGGGCTTGTCAGAAGGAATTTGCTAGTATGTTCCCCTGTTTCCCATTCCTTGATTCAAAGGATATATGTAGATCTTGCTCAGGAAGACTGCTCCATATGGAGTATGAGATTGAAAAGAACTAGTCAGTGGATTGAAGAATTCATCATAGAATGATAAATGAAGTACACATGGATGGTTTCAACCAGCTGTGGGTTTTCACCAGTTAGGAGAGTGATGTTTGTGGAGACTGGAAACCAAGGGAGAGGACCTTCAGGTAATCAATATTCTTTTTGTATTCACTTGAGGGATGAGTGGATGTTGCTGGTAACACCATTGAATGTCAAGGGGTAGTGGTTTGCTTATCTCTTATTGAAGGTGGTCATTGCCTGGATTTGTGCAACATGAATGTTACTTGCCATTTCTCATCCCAAGTCTGGATATTGTCCAGACCTTGTTGCGTTTGAACATCAACTGCTTTTAGTATCTGAGGAGTTACAAATGGTGCTGAGTATTACGCAATCATTGGTGAACATCCCCATTTCTGAGCTTATGATAGGGAGGGGAAGGTTACTAGTGAAGTAGCTAAAGATGGCTGGGTCTTGGAAAATGTCATCTAAGGATCTTCAGTGAATTTCTGCAGTGCATCTTATAGATAGTCAACATTGATGCCACGAGGAACATCCATGGGAGTGGATGTTTGTTGATGTGGTGCCAATCCAGTGGGTTGCTTTTCTCTGTATGGTGTCAAACTTCAGACAGTTGTTGGAGCTGCACTCATCAAGACAAATAGGGAGTATTCCATCACACTGCTGAGTTGTGCCTCAGATGAAAGTGGATGGGAAACGTTTTGCCAAATGGTCACATTTTCAACGAGCCAGCAATACATTTTTTTCTCTCTCAGCCTGCTACATGTGATTAATGGTAAGTATGTGAGGCTTAGGGCTATAGATGATCACCCTCCTCATACCACCATCACCCCAACAACCACCGCCAACATTTCTACCTGTAGGCATTTAGAGGACAAGGGTGAAAGCAAAGGAAAACCTATGCCAGTGAGAGGCAGGAGGTGTAGCAGCAAGATGCAAGATGGCTACTTATCTCTCAATTAACATTTTCAAACACTTTTGATTAATATTGATCAAATTCAATCCCCTTTACAAAGTGCTGTTCTTTCATGTTCTGAGCTAAGCACTGTACTGCATCACACCCAAATCTCCATCCCTGTCAATGGTGGGGTCTGACTGAAGCAGAGACACACCTGGGTGTTTATCACTGCCCAGAGTCACATGAGGTGAATGAGCATGGAGAAGACACTGGATATTAAAGAATGGTGACTGATATATCTCCCAGCCTTCAGAAGAGAATGTGGGAAAAGCTGGTTTGAGGATTACACAGAGAAGAACACAGAGGCTGGAATTTTACAAATGCATCATCCTGAAGGCACCGAAAGCAGATGGTACACAATTCAGTAATGTTGGTTTGGGGAGGTTCCCATTCCACTCACCTCTCATACTTTCCCAACTATGCAGGAGGTATTGGGTGTCAATGGTGTTTTATCAGTGTCAGAGAATAACACTCATGCCAATATAAACCCTAGTGGCTACGATCTGGTTTGGTGGGAGGGTCCTTACTGTTTGGGCACTTGTGCCAAACAGAGAGCCTTTTCTGCCATGGGGAGTAGATTAGCAATCTCTCCCTTCTGCCTCCTGGCTAATCACAGGTCCTTTCCCTTCCTTCTCACCAATACTCCAAGGTTATATCACAGAGGCCGAACACCAGCTGTCTGACACCACATCAGACCTCTCCCTTGACCATGACTCCACCTTGGCCCATCGCATTATCGTGTCCCACACTGTCAGTGAACTCATCGCCTCCTGTGATCTCCCCTCCACCACCACCTCCAAATTCATAGTCCCTCAGCCCCACACTGCCCGGATCGACCTGTTCTCCAAGCCCACTACACTGGCCGACTCTTCATCTCTGCACGCTCCTGTCCCACTGAACTCATTTCTTCCTATCTCGACTCCATTCTTTTCTCCTTGGTCCAGGCACTTCCACCTACATCTGGGACACAGTCCACGCCCTCCACCTTTTCGGAAACATCCAGTTCCCTAAACCCCAGTGTTTCATTTTCACTATGAATGTGCAGTCCATACACACATTCATACCCCACAGTGATGGCCTACAGACCTTCAGTATTTTTCTCTCCAACAGACCCGTCCAATCCCCACCCCACCAATACCCTCCTCCACCTCGCTGAATTAGTCTTCACCCTCAATAACTTTTCCTTCAATTCTTCCCATTTCCTCCAAATACAGGGGGTGGCCAAAGGTACTAGAGTGGGCCCCAGCTACACCTGCCTCTTTGTCAGTCATGTTGAACAGTCCCTCTTCAATGCACACACTGGTACTGTTCTCCAACTCTTCCACTGTTATATCAATGGTGGCATCGGTGCTGCATCCTGCACCCAGGCTGACAACTTCCACCCTGCTTTCAACTTCACTTGGTCCATCTCATTCCCCTCCCTCTCCTTTCTTGACTTCTCTGTTTCCATCTCCGGCAACAGTTTATGGACCGACATTGACTATAAACCCACAGATTTCTATAGCTACCTGGACTATACCTCCTCCCACCCTATATCCTGCAAAATCTCCAAGCTGTTTTCCCAATTCCCTTGTCAGAGTAGATGTTCCACTCCCAAGCATCCCTGATACTGTCCCATTTCAAACAATGTTTGAATTTCCCCCCCCCCATCATTCAGACAGCCTTCCACTGCACCTCCTCAATCCCCTGCTCTACTGCTGAACCACCCTCCCCTCACTTCCAAACATAATAATGATAGGGCCCCCTTGTCTTCTCTACATTGGTGAGATCCAACATAGACTTGGTGATTGTTTCACCAAGCATCTTCATCAGGCCCATAAGGGCCAGTCTGACCTCCCAGTCACTGCCCATTTCAATTCCCCCTCCTACTCCCTCTCCAACATTTCCATCTTCAGCCTCCTCCATTGCCACAGTGAATCAGACCAAAACATGGAGGAACAAAACCACACCTTCTGCCTGGGCAGCCCACAACCCGGAGGACTTAACATTGAGTTGTCAAATTTCAAATAATCTTCCTACTCATCCCCTGACTCCCTTTCCAGCCCCACCTCCTCCCTTCCATTCCACCTACTGACCCTTCCTTCCAGCAACAACCAAATTCATCGCTCACATCAACCAACCAGGTCATACACACCATCTGTATTCACATATCACTACCTCACCATACTGCTACTCTCCCCACCTCAGCATCCCTCCTATCCCTCCCACCCCTTCCACCCTCCACCTTCCACCTTTATCTGTAGCTCCCCCTACCCCCACATCTAGTCCTGAAGAAGGGTTATATCTGTAATGTTAACTTCTCCACCTCCTGATGCTGCCTGCTTTCTGTGTTCTTTCAGCCTCCTGTTTGTCTACTAACCCTCCAAGGCTTGCCTGACTGTCCCTAGCAAGACTGCCACATGTATCTCCCTGTCAATTACCTGCATGGTTCCTTGTTGTGTACTGACTGCAGTGACTATGTTCCCAATGAGCACTGTCAGGATTGGAGAGCTGCTGGCCCCCTGATTAGCCAGACTCCATTGGAGGTGGGAGATTCTTCCTTATTGGCTGGGTTGAAAACTGCAAGCTCAGGCACTAATTGCTGAAAGACCATAAAATTTGGTCATCGCTTCCTGGGCCAGAACTTGAATTTACAGCTAATGGATAAGGCCATTACCTCTGCTTAAAATTCAGTTCAGACAGTCCTTTGTAATGCTGTACTGCTTATCAGCTCCTGATTAATGAATGCTTTGCAAGTGAGTGTTCTATAGTTAAAAGCACATGCTTGAAACCCATGTGAATTAGTCTTTAGTTGGCATATGTTTTTGTGTTTGCTGCGCTAATTTTACTGGATCTAATTGGGTGCGTTCATTCCTTCTTTACAGCTTTTAATCCATCTTTTTTTCTTTCTGACTCTATTCAGTAACTGAAAGCGATGTTGTTTGTTCCTTTTGTTACAATGATAGTCAAAGGCATGCAATGCTCCCTCACTTTCCAATGTATGGATTTGTAATCTGATTGCTGTGCTATGGCCACAGGCTGTTCAATTCCGTTATCCAGCCAGAAGAACAAAGGAAAGGAACACAGGCATTGACAATTTGTGTGAATGACTGAAGCATTACTTACAATCCTTAACTATAAGCCATGAGCAGTTCAGGTTGATGGAGGATAACGATGTCATTTTCCAAAATTTTTTTATTAACAACTTCTCTAAGGTTCTCTGAGGTTTCAGTCTACTGTTCTCTTCCACCTGACATTGAGCAATGAGGTAATCTGCTTCTCTCTTTTGCATACAGCCCTGCTCAATCACAGCTGCCCTCACCAAAATGCTGAGCTGTCCGTGATTGGATCCCTGCTCCCTCGCAGCAGTTTAAATTCTTTTGGCTATCACCTTGTCACTAAGGCCATGTTAAGTTGGTGATTTGAAACCTTTCTAATTCTATCAGCGCCAGCTTTACAGAGTGCAAAAATATCTGATATGTAAGCCCTCATGTGAAAGCATGATTCTCTAATCTGCCACATGCAGCACTGAAAGAAAATAAAATATTTAATTCTTGCTTTACTGCTGTGGGCCAGAATTACCTAGAAAAATAAGGTTACATTTATTGTGTGCACTATTGCTCATACATCAGTAACCCAGCAGTTAGTGTCAAGGAAGACCTAGACAGCTAATGGATCAGTTGTGATTCACTCACATTGCTTGATGACTTACTTGGCTGAAACTGAACGTTTATATTCAACTTCTCTGTAATGCCAAGAAACATCAGTGGTGTTAATACACATGTAACTCCCTGAAGAAAATGGGGATGATATCTGAACCTTGCTAACAATGAGATTTTAAAAAAATTTGACAAGGCGAAAGTGAGTACTGCAGATGCTGGAGATGAGAGTCAAGGTTAGAGTAGTGCTGGAAAAGCACAGCAGGTCAGGCAGCGTCTGAGGAACAGGAGAGTCGACTTTCGGGTCAACTCTCCTGCTCCTTGGATGCTGCCTGACCTGCTATGCTTTTCCAGCATCTCACTTTTTGATTTTAAAATCAAAAATACACAAGATCGAACACTAGGGACCACTATACGCACGAGGCAATCTCACCTTTTTAAAAAAAAATAGAAACGTTTGTTTCAGCTTAAGGAAGAAAAGGTCTTCCTTAGTTTAAGACATATAAATAATCCTTTCTATACTTGTTCTCAGCAGATCTGCTCCTCACTTTAATCTGGTTACTTCTCCTGTCTCCAAATCTTTATCCCTGGATGGGATGGCTATCACACTGGCCAATGAGTTGAAACTAATCCATCTGATTCCAGGCATACAAATTACTAACTGAGCAAACATCATAATGATAAAATTAATGCTAGTCATAGAGTCATAGAAATATACAGCAGGGAAACAGATCCTTCGCCAACTTGTCCATGCCAATCAGATATCCGAAATAAATCTAGTTCCATTTGCCAGCATTTGGCTCATATCCCTCTCAAAGCTTCCTATTCATATACCCATCCAGATGCCTTTTAAATGTTGTGGTTGTACCAGCCTCCACCACTTCCTATGGCAGCTCATTCTTTCTGCGTACCACCCTCTGCGTAAAAAAGTTGTCCCAAATATCCCTTTTAAATCTTTCCCCTCTCACCTCAAACCTATGCCCTCTAGTTTGAGATTTCCTCACCTCTTGCCTATTTACCCTATCCATGTCGTCATGATTTTATAAACCTCTGTAAGGTCACCCCTTAACCTCCTACTTTTGAAATACATTTTCAAAAGAGGAAAAGTGTTCTGAAGCATTCAAACCCTTGAGTTGTGAAGAAGTTTAGCTGCCATTTATTCTCTGGAGGATGATCTAATTGCTGTCAGCGCTGTATGGCTCCTTATGAACAAAAGTTTTATTTGAAAATAATACATTGAGACAAAACTATTTCTTTGTTTTTCTCAACTGCCTCTTCCAATCCATCCTTTTCTTTTTATTTACTTTTGTATTCGTATCTAACTTGACTCAATACTCCTTTGTTTGATTTCATTTTTTATTGTTAAATATTATTAAGGATAGGGTCCATTGTTCACTGAGGTCCCAGGTGCCAGTTGCCCTCACCTTGTTTTCATCAGTTGATATTTCCAGCAAAATAGTGAGGCTTGAAGTGGAAGGAAAACATAGCAATCCTCCCAGTGCATTTTGTTCCATCCAGCAAATTCTGCAACAAGATGTTTGCCATCCAAACAGAACATTTGTCAGCAAAGGTGCTGTTCCACCACCTGCTAGTGAGCACTGGAATTAACTGACAACTGGCCGGGTCAGAATGAACCATAAAGCTGGATGTATTGCATGGAACAATGCAATTCTCAGAATCCCTACGACTTGGATGATTTTGAGTACTGCAGGGTAATGGGATCCTAATCAAATTATTGTCTAGTAACACTAATCAGTGAGATTTTACCTGTTTTCCCTCTTTGGATTTGCCTGTAACTTAACTGGTAGTGTAACACAAACTGTCATTATTTGTTGAATTAAGGGCACCAAAATTTGCCCATTTCTTCTTGTAGACACATTCTGTGAGGTTAGTGGAAACAATATAAACTTGACAAAGCCCGATCTTTGAGGTATGTTCCTTGTGGAGGTTGAGCCTCCAGCCCTCTGTTACAAAGTAATTTTTGTAAAGGGTGAAGTACAAAACCAGGACTCATTTTAGAGTTAGAGAGTTTTCGTAATGTACAGCATGGAAACAAACCCTTCGGTCCAACTCGTCCATGCCGACAAGAAATCCCTACCCAATCTAGTCCCACCTGCCAACACCCGACTCATATCCCTCCAAACCCTTCCTATTCATATACCCATCCAGATGCCTTTTAAATGTTGGAATTGTACAAGTCTTTACCACTTCCTCTGGCAGCTCAAATCCTCCAGCCCTGGCAACATCCTTGAAATCTTTTCTGAACCCTTACAAGTTACACATCTTTGTGATAGGAAGGAGACCAGAATTGCACACAGTATTCCAAAAATGGCCTAACCAATGTCCTTTACAGCAGCAACATGACCTCCCAACTCTTGTACTTAATACTCTGGCCAATAAATAAAAGCATACCAAATGCCTTCTTCATTATCCTGTCTACCTGTGACTCCACTTTCAAGGAGTTATGAACCTGCACTCCAAGGTCCCTTTGTTCAGCAACACTCCTGGGGACCTTACCATTAAGTGTATAAGTCCTGCTAAGGTTTGCTTTCCCAAAATGCAGCACCTCACATTTATCTGAATTAAACTCCATCTGACACTTCTCAGCCCACTGGCCCATCTGAGCAAGATCCTGTTGTAATCTGAGGTAACCTTCTTCACTGTCCACTACACCTCCAATTTTGGTGTCATCTGCAAACTTACTAACAACACCTCTTATGTGCACATCCAAATCATTTATATTAATGATAAAAAGTTTGTTCTCCATTTCCTTGGCCATTAGCTGTGACTTTATAAAATAGGCATAGCCCAAAACTATTCCTCGGTCACATGCTTCACTGCTTACAGGGCCTTTAACATGCAAGTCCCATAGGAATCTCTACAAACCAGCAAAAACACATTTCTGCAGGGTCTCTCCTGAATAGGGTATATTAGTGCAGGCAGACTGACATGATGCTCACATGATGGAACAAGCAGAGTCCTTCACCCCAGATTATCTGAAGCAGTATCCATTTCAGTCCAAGCTGGGAGTGCCTTCTAAATATACATGTTGCTTTTTAAAGCTTTTTGTTGGTATTTGTCTGTTGTATAGTTAAGTACTGATTAATGTGGTAGCGACTTTTACTTCATTATATGGTGTTGTGGAAGTCTTTCTATTTTGTTCCAGTTAATATACAATTTTGTAATTTGTTACATCCCACTTTCTTTTATCCTGGGATCAGTCTTGAGTGGTTTTTGGTGACAGAATTTCATGGCAGAATTCCAGGCTGAAATCATCTTCTCCAAATGCCATTTAGATAATGATCGTTTTTAAGGATGTTTTCATCCTGGTTTTAAATGGATAATTTCTTCATCAAAACAAGTAAGGAGTGGCTAATGCCATTTTTAATTGTTTTGGATCCACGCTCAACTGATGTAATTTAACTGATCTGATGTATTAGTAAACAAATTATGAGTTATTCATGGAAGAGGTGTTAATGCACATATTAACCTTTTAATGTTTAACATTTATTCAAAAAGACAAATTTGCTCCTTTTATTGAAAGCATTTTGGAAGAACTACTGAAAAGAACAATATGATGAATTATATACGTTTTTCTCCTTTCTGCTTCTGAAGATCCTGATTCTTGGCAGCTTGTAATTTTAAGTGTGTTTTGACTGAGTGACTTGTCTTCGTGAAAGAAGCTGCGAAACAGACCTCTGACCATTTGATTAGCATGTAGTTGGGATAGTTTCACACTTGCATACCAGTCATGCACCATGTTCATCCTTGTTTGTTGAGAAGTCCTGCATTTTTGAGAATTGTAGCTTGTCAAGATGGTTCACATGTGCCTTCCAAACATGATCTGTTTCGGAAAAGGTGACCCTGCATCCAGAGTCTCAGGTGTAACACAGTGTCAGGACAACCTTGTTTCGTTGTCTTACACTTCAGGATGAGTGATTTAACAGAGCAAACTTTTCGCTCAGTGAGACAATTTAATCAGTGGTAATATGGTGAGGACATTGTATTATTCATTCCTCATTTGGCACACACATGCCTGAAAGGTCTTCCTGTATATTTGGTTATTGTCATAAATTATTTCTTCAGGTGCACCGAACAGACTGAATATAGCATTGATGGTTTCTGCCAAGGATGCACTTGATTCACTCTTTGTCTGATAATTAGAAATGATCAGTGACTAAACTGAAGTCATCTCCATTAACTGTAAGTAAATCAGTTGTGATTTTGGACCAAAGGACTGATGGAATACGTGAGTGTAGAATTTATCCATGTTGCAGTGGCTGATGGTTTGGGCCTTGTATCGAATTTGTTAATGTACCGTTGATCCCTGGCCAATAGAACATATCAGGAGCTAGTCATTTTGTCCAATCTATGTCCATACTTCCTTAGTGTAGTTACACCTGTATGTCCTGGTGGAAAGCTTCAACCACAGGTACTTGTTTTTCTTTTGAAGATAATATCTCAAAACATAGAGTTTATCTTTGTAAGGCCAAAAGTTCATCTTTGGGGCGGCACAGTGGCTCAGTCGTTAGCATTGCTGCCTCACAGCACCAAGGTCCCAGGTTTGATTCCAGCCTTGGGCGACTGTTGTGTGGAGTTTGCACATTCTCCCCGTGTCTGCGTGGGTTTCCTCCGGGTGCTCCCGTTTCCTCCACAGTCCAAAGATGTGCCGGTTAGGTGAATTGGCCATGCTAAATTGCCCATTGTGTTGGTTGCAATAGTCAGAGGGCAATGAGACTGGGTGGGTTACTCTTCGGTGGGTCGGTGTGGACTTGTTGGGCCAAAGGGCCTGTTTCCACACTGTAAGGAATCTAATTTAGTCTAATCTCAAAAATATCTGACACCTCTCTTATAATATCAGGCCACCCTTCAAGAACAACTTTCTCCATTATCCATTCCCAATTGTATCTCATAGAGTTAAAACCCCAACACTGTGGAAACAGGCACATCGGTCCAACAAGTTCACACTGACCCTCCGAAGAGTAACCTATCCAGACCCATTCCCCTATTACTCTAAATTTACCCCTGACTAATGCAACTAACCTACACATCCCTAAACATTATGACCAATTCACCTAATCTGCCCATCTTTGGTTTGTGGGAGGAAACCCATGTAGATGCAGGGAGAATGTGCAAACTCCACACAGACAATTGCCCAAGATTGGAATTGAACCCGGGTCCCTGGCACTGTGAGGCAACAGTGCTAACCACTGAGCTACCATGCCACCTACTGCAGTACAGTTCGATACAACAATGTAATTGATCAATGTCTGAATGTATCTTTTACTTGGATGTTCATGTTGTGGACTTGTACATCCAACCGAGTATCTGCAGTCTTGTTCGGTTTTGGCATCTCCTTAGTGTAACTGCGGTGATCATTTTACTACCAGATTTGTAGCAGAAATCCTATCCCTGCATTTTTATCAGAAATCTAGGTGGTGAACCTTTCCATGGTTTACAATAAATTGTTTCCAATGGGCTATGACTGGTTTCCACAGTGAATTGTTACAGACTGGTATGTGTGAAATCTTGTGGTCCAAATATTAGAGCAAGTGTGTCATGCTCAAACTTGGAGTATTTGGATTGTGCTTATGATAGATTTTTGGATCCAAATGCAATTATTTTGCCATCTTGTAGGATGCACGATCCGAGTACCTTTTGCAAAATGTCAACTCCCAGGATTGTCATCTTCCTTGGATCATAATATTTCATAATGCTGCTTTCTGCTGACAATGCTTGCTTGATGGACTTGAATGTTTGTTGATAGTCCTCCTGCCATATGTATGGTATGTCTTTCTTTAGGAGCTCTCACAATAATGCTGCTTAGTGACAGACATTCAGAATGTAAGGTGCCAAGAAGCTGAAGAACTTGAGGCATTGCTGAAGGTTGTCTTTGTCTTCTGGGGTAGGCATTCATCTTACATCTTTTACTTTGCCTGCATCAAGATGAATTCTGCAACCCGACTAAATAGAGCCAAAACAATTGACCTAACTTGCATTGGGTTGGCCCTACTTTCTGTGGAAAATGAGTCATTTGTGGTGAGCTGCTGCCATCAATTAAAGAAAGTTCTGATCATACTCTCCTTTGGTTTGTCCATTTACTGCAATATCATCAGTAATGGATACATATCTAAGCACTTGAGCATATCTTGATTGACAAATAAACTAAAGGCAAGCAATATCAATAGTTACTTGCTGAGATTTCTCGACTCAGTGTACCAATTAATATCCTTATTTATTGTCTAGTTTGGGAAAGAACTTGGAATTGATTTCCTCTGGTGTTGGAATCTTGTGTGAGAATGTCTTTTGGGAGAGTTTCAGACATCTTGGAGCTAGACATATCCTGACTGTGCCATCCTCCTTTTGTACACTTGTAATTGAACAACTCCAGTCTGGTCACAGGGTGGATGAATGCCGTTGCTTGACTCACTGGATGCAGGTAAGGTAGCACTTGTTGGTTGTAGGTACAGGGAGAGGTAGAATGGAGCTGGAATTGGATGAGAAAGGTGACAGAGGGGAGTGGAAGATGGTTAATGAGGCAAGTTTGAGAAGATGTAATCAGAAAACTCACGAGGACCCGCAACGAGAAACACAATGAGACTAACACTTAATAAAAAAAAAATAAGATTCGGCCCCAAGTCCTGTTCCCCTATTGCACCCTACTACCGTGTTCACTGACTAATGTTTCAGTGAAGTAACAACTTGTGTTGAAATTCTTGTCTTGCTTTCAAATCCTTTCCTTATTTCTCTAAAAGCATGTAGGCTTATACCACATTTTTTAAATTTACTCCATTATTAGTAGCTCTGCACTCAACTATCTAGCAGTTCTGAAATTTTGTCTTTAAACTCTGTAGGTTTCCTCCTTCCTTAAGTTCCTTCTGAAAATCTACTTGTGACCTAGTTATTGGGCATCTGATCTCATATCCTCTTAGGTGACTCGATGTTACATTTTAAAAGGCTCCAGTGAAGCCTGTTGGAACCTGTTTTCATTACTTTAAAGGTTTTATGCAATTGCAAGATTTTGTTGTTGTGTGACACCATTAAGGCAATTTTTTTTTTTGTTTTCAGATGCGCCACAAGTGACACTGCTCAATATACTGCCTTGGCTTTTAATATTCATGGAGAGGCATCATCAAGTGCCACTGTCATTGTTAAACGTGAGTTTCAGAATAAATGTACCTGGGTCATTTCTCAGTTTGAGTACTACATGTCGTGCAGAGAGGAGCTGGTCACTTAAATTTACCCTCTCCTTTTAGGTTTCCGAGGAGATGAAGAGCCTTACCACTCTGTTTTGCTCCCTTTGAACTGTAAGTAAATAACAGGAAAAGCAACCAATTAAATCTATTGCAATTAATTACCTTCTGCTTTTAGAACATTGCTCACTTTGACAACTACAATTTAAAGTCTTTACTATATAAGCTGTGCAAGCTTGAATTTTATTTTCTCTTCTCACTACTTTTTTCTGCTAAAAACACTGATCTTTTCAAAGGTACAACTCTCAAGGAAGTAATTGTAACTCCAATACTTCTCCAAATGCTCCTCCTTTAAATGTCGGAAAGCCATTGTATTACAAAATATGGTCTATGCTGTCATTGGGATTTTATAAGGTTCCAAACTGATAAAATGATGTGTGATACTTTCCTCATCCAGCACCTTGGTGTTAATGGATAGAATTCAGGAGTGTGTCTTCCATCCTCGAATAATTGAAGTTGATCCTATCACAACCTCAACTGGGATTATCTAACCTGGCATAAATAAAAATGGAACTGGAGGTCCTGCTGGTTAACTGGCTCAGATTCATATAGCCAAAGTGTTTGTTCACTAATCCATCAGAGCACAGACTTTATCTCTGATTCTGAGCACGTTAAATTTACTATGATTTCCTTTGACTGCAGTTAATTGTTTGAGAGGCCTGTTTGCACTCAGTACACTAATTGTCATTGGACAAGAGCCATGGCTGTTGCACTGCAAGCACAAAGGCGAGAGGCAAAAAAACCCTCCAATGTCAATCTGAAGGGAGGAAACAATTTATAGGATAATGACAACAAACAGTGCACAGGAAATATGTCAGCATATTAAAACAGGAGAAAAGAGGTCAACACATTAGTGAAAGGCCCCACACCAGAACTGGGAAATGGAAGGTAGGATTATGGGGCAGAACAAAACAAAGAGGGGAAGGATGAACAATATGAAGCTCCACCCTTCTCTTTGTTTTAGTCTGTTCTGCAACTTCAATAGCATTAGGTTATTCTACATGAGTACTTCAGACAAGACTTTTTATTTTTATTAAACAGGAAGTATCGACAAAAAATTCATTCCATTTGGTATTGATGATTAAAATGTGGTTTTAAATGCGCATGTTCATTATATACATCACATTTGAGGATTGAATGGCCTTTACTGTTGCGATTAGAATCCTGTGAATAGATTGAGATGATGAAAGAGCATCCCTGTGTAGTTATCTTCATCAAACAGTGACCAACGTTGGATGTGATTCCACCACTGGACAACATTTGCTGAATACTCAAGATTGTGCAAAGAACTGAACTAACAAACAACTTAAGGTCATCAGTTCAGATCTCAGTGTGCATGCTAAAAGGCTACATTAATCTCAAAGTAAGGCATTATGGGTAGAATTCAGGAAAAGGAAGGGTGCAACCACAACATTGGGATTGTACTACTGACCTGCCAGCTGGAGATAGAGGAAGAGACGTGTAGTCAGATTCTGGAAAGACATGAAAATAACAGGATTGTTGTTATGAGTGTTTTAACTTCCCCTATATTGACTGGGACTTCCTTTGTGCTAGGAGTTTGGATGGGGAGCAATTTGGCAAAAGTGAGGACTACAGATGCTGGAAACCAGAGTTTAGATCAGTGTGGTGCTGGAAAAGCACAGCAGCATCCGAGGAGCAG